>NC_054740.1:22917821-23080321 GCF_018143015.1 Lytechinus variegatus
TGTCAAAGTTTAGAGAAAGGCTCTCAAAAGCTTGTGATGTGGCTAAGGAACACTTGAAAGAGTCGCAGGGAAAAATGAAAGCTCAAGCTGACAAAAATGCAAAAGAGCGAAGTTTCAAGCCTGGAGACAAAGTATTAGTGTTGTTGCCTTTGCAAGGTGAGCCCTTGAAAGCTAGGTTTAGTGGTCCCTACATAGTCAAAAAGAAATTGAATGATGTCAACTATGTGATCAGTACCCCTGATCGAAGAAAGTCTCAAAGAGTTTGTCATGTAAACATGTTAAAAGAATACTTTGAGCGAGAGGCTAGTCAGCCAATAGGTACAACACAGGTCAAAGAAGAAGAAAAACATGTAGATGTACATGAAGAAGAATGCTATGGAAAGACAGATAATGAATTGTCTTATACAGATGTATCTAAGAACGAACCATGTGGTGTAAAGTTGTCTAACTCAGAGATGATAGAAAACATGGATGAGGCATTAAAACACCTGCCTGAATATCAGAGAAATGATATATCTGGCCTGTTAAGAGAATATGAGAATGTATGTAAAGACAAACCAGGTCGTACACCTTTAACTGTACATGATGTAGACGTAGGTGATGTAAGACCTATCAAACAGAATCCTTATAGGCTCAATCCAAGCAAGTTGGAAATGGTGAATAAGGAAATACAGTTTATGTTAGATAATGACATAATCGAACCGAGTCAGAGTAGTTGGAGTTCTCCCATTGTAATGGTTCCAAAGCCAGATGGCTCTCAGAGATTTTGCATTGATTACCGAAAGGTAAATGCAGTAACTAAGACTGACTCGTATCCAATTCCTAGGTTAGAAGATTGTATTGATAGGGTTGGAAATTCTGCCTATATCACAAAGATAGACTTGCTTAAAGGATATTGGCAAGTGCCACTGACTGACCGAGCCAAAGAGATATCAGCCTTTGTTACACCTGAAGGCTTGTTTCAATGCAAAGTCATGCCTTTTGGAATGAAAAATGCACCAGCAACCTTCCAAAGGTTGACAAATCAAGTGATTGCCGGACTTGACAATTGTGTCGTATACATAGACGACATCCTAGTATACAGTGATACTTGGAATGATCATCTGAATCATTTGAGAGCACTGTTTGACAGGCTGGACAAAGCCAATCTAGTAGTGAATCTGATGAAAAGTGAATTTGCCAAGGCAAAGGTCACATATCTTGGTCATGTGGTTGGTCAAGGGCAAGTGCTACCAAGAGAAGCCAAGATACAAGCTATCTTAGACTTCCCAATTCCCACAACTAAGAAAGAATTGCTCAGATTCTTAGGTATGAGTGGCTTCTACAGGAAATTTGTTCCAAATTTCAGTACAGTGGTTAGTCCTCTGACAAACCTGCTGAAGGCAAAAGTGAAGTATGTTTGGTCTGACGAATGTCAAAGATCATTTGAGAAATTAAAGGCCATTTTGGTAAATGAGCCTGTTTTGGCAGCTCCAAACTTCACAAAGCCATTCAAAGTAGCTATTGATGCATGTGATGTTGGAGTAGGAGCAGTATTGCTCCAAGAAGATGAAGAAGGCATCGAAAAACCAGTGTGCTACTTCTCTAAGAAACTCAATCGGTTTCAAAAGAAATACTCAACTATTGAAAAAGAGGCCCTGAGTCTCGTACTAGCCCTTCAGCAGTTTGAGGTGTATCTAACCAATGGAGAGATTACAGTCTATACAGACCACAATCCTCTTGTGTTTTTGGAGAAATTCAAAACAAAGAATCAAAGACTGTACAGATGGAGCCTAATGCTCCAACCATTCCCTTTGAAAATTGTACACATAAAGGGAAAGAATAATGTAATTGCTGATGCTCTATCAAGAGTATAAAAAGTGAAATTATTCATGATTTTGACCAAGTGTGTCATTTGAAGAAAACATCTTTGATGTTCATTTATTTTTAACATGTTCGTTAAGTACTATATCTTTGTACACGATAACTGTAAATGATTTATCAAGATGACTTTGAACAGTTAAAAGAAAAAATAATCATAAAGAAACCTTTACTACGGTAAAGCTTTCTTTTCCCCGGTGGGGGAGGTGTTACATATATGAATAATTGTAAAAGAATTTTAAAAGCAATTACATTTATCTATTAGTTATTTCCCTTTAAGGATAGCCAAGAATTGTAAAGAACATTCAAGAATGTCTTTTATTATGCAGGCCTTGCCTATTTAAAAGGCCAAGGAGTTGTATTGTTATTTCTGAATAGAGATTAGGAACAATAGGCTTAGCTATGCTATTGACACTGTTGATTTCAATGAGGTCATTCAAGAGTGTTCTGGATTTTTACTGCTCCTGAAAGGAGAAAGTTCTTTTGGAAGAAGGGACTAGAACCTTCTATGGTGGTGACATTTTTTTAGAAGCTTCTAGATTAGTTGAAACTTAGTATATATAGCTGCAGTTTCTTTAAGGACATCATCACATCATATTAGATCACACCATCACATCATATGAGAGCAGGAGATCACATCACATCATATGAGATCACTTCACCAGATCAGATCAGAGCAGTTTATGCATCAATGAACTGTTTGCAGTTATTTTGAGAAATTATCAGTTCTCATCGAGATCATCAACATCATCAACCTGTTCAATGAACACGCTTCAACCCATGGATTGCTGAAATTGACTGTTAATCATCATCAACATCGTCTTCACGGACATTTCAACTCGTTGCAGTGACTCTTATTATTCATCGGACTTCAACCTCAGTTTCATCATCGCCATCATTGTGAATTTTCGCCAGTCAACTGGGATTTTTATCATTTGGATTATTACTTGGATATAGCATCATCACTTCGGGATTTTACATTGGACACTTCAAGAGATTTATGTAAGATCATTATTTGTTTTATTTATGTATAATTATTTCCTGTAATAAAAAAAAGGAAAATTCAAACTTTATATTTAAAAATCTTCTGTTATTTGTTGCAGTATCGTAACAGTTCGTAATTCCGAAGGTTCATTAATCCGAAAACGAAATAAGGTTTGTTAATCCGAAAACGAAATAAGGTTCGTTAATCCGAAAATTAAATAAGGTTCGTATTTCCGAAAATAAAAATTCATTTTGGTAACAAAAACGATGTTGTCATTACAAGATTACACGATATTATGCAATGATAGTAATAACGATCGATGATGTGTGTTGGGGCCAAAGCATGTATTTCATTAAGAATATAGGCGCCCTGATCAAGCATAGGCTAATTTCGATTTTATCTGAGCAATTGCTGCCTATAAGCAAATGGTTTAATTAAAGATGCAGGGGATCAAGTGTGTTGGAAGCGTGTGGACAACCTCTAGATAATAGGATTTGTATTGGAGGGGATGTCATTTTTAATAACAGCTTCTGCTGGTAATAAAAATAATACTAATAATGATCCTTGTGAGATGTTGAAAGCGAATCGCAAGCTCAAACTAGTAGACATTTCATGTAACAAGACGTGAAGTGAGCATTCGGAGCATTTTTTGTAATCTTGAGAAAGATGTGTATCTTTCTAAAGAATTAATGCGAGGGCGAGCTGTAATTTGTTTATATACTGACCTGGGGCCCGTTGCATGAAACTTTTTACCTGAGAAAACTCAGGTTGTTTTTACAGGAGTTTTTGCCCTGTGCTAAAGTCAGTGGCGGAAATCAGACTAACCTTAGTTTTCATTTTTTACCAGAGTTTTCTCAGGTAAAAAGTTTTGTGCAACAGGCTTCAGAAAGTAATCTTTTAAGGACTGCATTAAGTGACTCATGAATAGAATACCGGTATATATCTTACGAACTAAATAATGAGAGCGTGAACCGCAAGCTTAAAATTTGTGATATTCCAACCTGAAAACTGGACATTTCATACTTCTTTTTTTGTAACCAGGAATAGAAAGAGTTCCTCAATAAACAATACTTGATGCGAGCGAGAAACGTGAGCCAAATTTTTCTGATTTTCCAACCTGAAAACTGGACATTCTAAGCATTCTTGTAAAAAAAAATAATAATAGCTGGGAGAATAGTTTTCAGAACTGAAGTGGCTTCCCTGGGTAAATGATATCTATATCAATATTATCATTCTAGGCCCACATGAAATTTCCAAAAGTTTGAGCACGTGATTCGCTCGCAACATCTCACAAGGATGCCCTTTTAACAGTAATTGACCAAAAAGGTGAATTTTACATCTTCAGATTTGACTTTTTCCCCCAAACCGCTTGCTCTCTACGCTCGCAGAAATGAAAAGTAAATATATAACTTTAGTGATCACTTAAAAAATTGCGCTCAATTTAGTTACTACAAAACACACAACCTCTTTACACAGATGATAATCTAATGGTGAAAATATCCGTTTGCACCAAATTGCCCCTATTGGCCCCTTTTTTTTGCTTTGCCCCCCCCCAAAAAAAAATATGTTCCGCCGCCATTGGTTAAAACACGCATCGTCTTCATGGCTAACTGCAAAAAGTTCTTAAAATGTCCCCTTTAGATCAGGTCGGGAGGGAGGCAGGGGGCATCAAAAATGAAATAAAAAACATGGAATTAATATTTTCCAAAATGGGAAAGTTCCTTCTTCAAAAATAAATATGCCGTTTTTCATGTTTTTTCGAAATAAAATACTCTTTTTAAAGTATACAAGTTAAGTTAAGTTTTCAGGCTGGAATATTGAAAATTTTCAGCTTGCGCTTCGCACTCTCATTCGATTGGTGAAATATGCATCCTAAAAAGGTCACTAAATGCTTTCTTTAACAGGTTCCTTTTCTGGTCAGTATGTTTAAGCTCGTGTTTTGCACTCGTGTTAATTCTTTAGTTACATGTAGATGCACATCTTTTTAATGACAGCAGAAATCTGCTCAGATTTTTAAAAACTAATTTTCATTTTTTATTGAAATAACCTAAAGTTTTAGCTTGTGATTCACGCTCGCAACACCTCGCAATAATGCCATTTTAAGAATAATTGACCACAAAAAACGTTATACAACTTCACCTTTGAATTTGTTTTACCAAGCCGCTCGCTCATTATACTCTCTCCCGAAAAATAAAGCCTAAATATACATTTTGCCATAATAAGAAGTCACTTCAAAAAAGGTTTGTCTCTACTTAATCACTATCAAACACGCAATGACTTTAAGCAGATGATAATCTTAAGGTGAAAATATCACCAAAGTGCCCATTTTGACGTATGAGTTTCATTTTTTGGCTTTACCCCCAACGAAAATTCGTTCGGCCGCCCTTACATTCCCATCCTCATAATAATTGAACGGCAAAAGTGTCCCCCACCCCCCTCCCCTTGCCTCTGCCTCTGCTTTCCCGGGTTTCATTTCTGTCTCACCTGCGAAGCAAAGTGAGACTATAGGCGCCGCTTTTCCGACGGCGACGGCAGCGGCGGCGTCAACATCAAATCTTAACCTGAGGTTAAGTTTTTGAAATGACGTCATAACTTAGAAAGTATATGGACCTAGTTAATAAAACTTGGCCATAAGGTTAATCAAGTATTACTGAACATCCTATTAGAGTTTCATGTCACATGACCAAGGTCAAAGGTCATTTAGGGTCAATGAACTTAGACCATGTTGGAGGAATCAACATCGATATCTTAACCTGAGGTTAAGTTTTTGAAATGTCATCATAACTTAAAAAATATATGGACCTAGTTCATGAAACTTGGACATAAGGTTAATCAAGTATCACTGAACATCCTGCATGAGTTTCACGTCACATGACCAAGGTCAAAGGTCATTTAGGGTCAAAGAACTTTGGCCGAATTGGGGATATCTGTTAAATTCCCATCATAACTTTGAAAGTTTATGGATCTGATTCATGAAACTTGGACATAATAGTAATCAAGCATCATTGAACATTTTTTGCAAGTTTCAGGTCTAATGATTAAGGTCAAAGGTCATTTAGGGTCAATGAACTTTGGCCGAATCGGGGTATCTGTTGAATTACCATCATAACTTTGAAAGTTTATTGTCTAGTTCATTAAACTTGGACATTAGAGTAATCAAGTATCACTGAACATCCTGTGCGCGTTTCAGGTCACATGTCCAAGGTCA
Organism: Lytechinus variegatus; assembly: GCF_018143015.1. NCBI lineage: Eukaryota > Metazoa > Echinodermata > Echinoidea > Temnopleuroida > Toxopneustidae > Lytechinus > Lytechinus variegatus. The sequence goes on from NC_054740.1 coordinate 22,923,875, forward strand.
AAGGTCAATGAACTTTGGCCGAATTGGGTGTATCTGTTGAATTACCATCATAACTTTGAAAGTTTATGGATCTGATTCATGAAACTTGTACATAGGAGTAATCAAGTATCACTGAACATCCTGTTCCAGTTTCAGGTCACATGATCAAGGTCAAAGGTCATGTAAGGTCAATGAACTTTGGCCATGTTGGGTTTTTTTTGTTGAATAACCATCATATCTCTGTAAGTTTATTGGTCTAGTTCATAAAAAGTGGACATAAGAGTAACCATGTATCACTGAACATCTTGTGCGAGTTAGAGTAGTATTCAAAGTCAGCACTGCTGCTATATTGAACCGCGTGATGCAGGTGAGACGGCCAGAGGCATTCCACTTGTTCGGATTAACGAACCTTATTTTTTTCGGATTAACGAACCTTATTTTGTTTTCGGATTAACGAGCCTTATTTCGTTTTCGGATTAACGAACCTTCGGAAAAACGAACCTTATTTCGTTTTGGGATTAACGAACCTTCGGAAAAATGAACCTTATTTCGTTTTCGGATCAACGAACCTTTTTTTCATTTTCGGATTAACGAACCTTCGGAACAACGAACCTTATTTCGTTTTCGGATTATCGAACCTTCGGAATAACGAATCGTCGGAATTACGCCACAAATGTTCGGATTAACAAACCCCTTTTCGTTTTTAGATTAACGAACATTGAGGTATAGGCAATTTACGTGTTTCGGAATTACGAACCTTCGGAATAAAGAACCTTCGGAATGACGAAGTGTAACCGGAATATTACCACATGAAGCCATGTCATAGATTCTTTCATGAAACATTAGAAAGCCTTTCTTTGTTTTAAAAGTATGAATTGATTTTCATGCCTGTCAGTATTTGCAAGTATAGCCCAACTGTGATTAGCTTTCGATGTAAGATTGAGTTAATAGTGAATTATAATAATCTGTTTAAATCATTCCAAATAGCACCAACACATGTTCATGTATGAACAGTTATTGTGTGAATGGACAGATTTATTCAGCGTTAGCATTTGGCAAATTCTTTTAGGTTCATTGCCACATATATTTCAGCATTTTCAACTTTTACCATGTTTACACTTTAATCGGCTTTTGCATCGGCTTTTTCATAGCGTGTAAACGCGATTAACTTGCATCGGCTCGCGGTTCAGAACCGGCAATTTTGCACCACCAAAGTAGTACATGTAGGTTCAGAACCGAGAGCCGATGCAGAATTAGCTTTTTTTACTATGTGTAAACAGAAAGCCAATTCTGCATCGGCAATTGGTGCGCATTTCATTTACTTTACCATTGTGACGTAATTGTAAATGCACGGATCCACCGTTGTCTTTATTATGACGTATATTGTTGGTGTGCATATCATTTCAGGGTTTTGCATCGGCTCGCAGTTCTGAACGGCAAGCTGTGACAGCGTGTAAACGCAAACCAAAAGCCGATTCTGCATCGGCTTTTGGTTCTGAACCAAAAGCCAATCAAGAGTACGCACAGTATTTATGTATATCATAAATAGTGAGTGTTCTCTGGGGAAAAACTATTAGGGGTGTGAATGAGCTTGATAAACAAAATTCAGTGCAAATTCTTAAGTTCTTTTCTCCGAAATGTATGCCCTATTTTGATGAGAAAAATTTTAATTACTGCAGTAGAACACAAAGCTTAGCAATTATTAGCAGTCATGTAAATGATTGATTGCATTGACTACAATGCACAATTAATCCTGAAAATTATGATTTAGCGTACGATTAATTGCTAACCTTACTGTTATGGGACCTAGATGATTTCCCTACTTTTTGTTATTAACTTTCTCAGTGGTATTCTTGCGTAATGCATGTTCATATTTAATCAGAATTTGTGAAATTGAAGAGCAGGGGATAAAATTGCATATGGGCTGGGAGCGATAAAGAGATCCGTGGAAATCCCATTCATTGCAATGTTAAAGCTCATCCAATGTTGCAGATTTAGGCAGTTAGTTGTGAAAAGTGACCCCCTGAAATAAAGTAAAGTTTTTGCCTGTTAACCCTAATTAGGCCAGGCTTTTTTGGCTGTTCTGTGGCCCCTCCCCCCCCCCCTGAGATGTCGGCCGCCAATCGCGCGAGTGCCGCAAAAATTTGTATGCTGGTAGTGTGCAATGTAATCTACATGGCTGTATGGTAAAAATTTTCCAAAATAATGGAATTCATAATGAATTAATTATGCTTATTTATGCATAAATCATACTTTTTGCTCTAATTCACTAAATAAAGCTCCTAGAATGCTATTCTTGGGTGAAAATATTCTTTGTAGCATCCTTAACAATTGCAATTGAAAAAAACTTCGTTTTGGGAATCGATTTTTTATGTGTTTTATTGTTTTATGAATTTTCTTATATATTTCTTTGTTTTTTAACCTTTTGTTTTTCTTTGTTTTTTCACCAGATTTATTGCGCAACCTCTTTGAATCATAATTATGCTAAAATCAATTGATTTCAGCTGTTTTAAGTAAAGATAATCACATCTTTATGAATAAGATGAGAAAACTCAATTTGCATTGACTTTGTACACAAAATCATGTTTTGGAACAATTGTTGGTCTGACATGCACTTATGAAATGTTGCGTAATTTCGGAATCGCGTACCCAGGTGTCATAAATTTGGTCTCAAAAGATGCGCGAGACTTTAAAGTATAAACTCTGTGAGTGGCGCGGTGAAAAAAATTTGCTTGACTGAATGATCGCAGAAAATGTTGAGGGGGGTTGATTCAACACCCCCCCCCCCCCCCCCCCCCGGTCATGCATTTGTTTTTATGACAGTAATTTTGCCAACAATATTATTTCTCTTCAGAACGCTTGATTATTGTTGCTGAACATTACAGCAATAACCTAGGACTTGAAGCCAAGAAAGAAACTTTCAAGGAGTAAGTATAAAAGAAAATTTGTTCTTCATAATTTTTTTATGACTTTTTGGATTCTACCAGGTATTGCCAGTAGTCTCTTATTTTGTAGCAAGACTCTTCACATTCATTACAGTCTCCATGAGGCACCCTACCAAAGTCGCCTGTGTCATTCATGCAGGATCCTACAAGTGGCCTTTCATTGCCAACCTTCACATTTGCGAGTGGAAATGTAGGAAAATTGGTGTGAGAAAACGCAAATTACATGTATATATTATAGTGGAATTCCCGTAGGCATTTGGTAAGGTGCCTCAGCCAACTCTGTTCTGACCACAAGAATCTGTTTGACGAAGTAAAAATTCATTTTCTCACTGTTGAATAAAAATGTTTTGTCAAATATACCCTGAAAATTTTAGACAACTTTAGGTGATTCTTCGACTTGTGTTATGTTGACAAAAGCAGACTTTATAATGATTTATAGATAATTTTATTCCGAATACTCCAAAACTTTAGTACAATTCTTAAAAATGGCTATTACAAAGTCTTTGATGTTTCAGAATTTGTGATGATTAGACGAAGTAGCATTTAGACCAAATAGACCAAGTGTGTTGGCCATGATTGTGTTTGTGTTGGCCATGATTGTGTTTGAAGATCTTAAACTCAATCCATCTGCTAGTAGACCAAGTTTTAGACAAATCTGATTGAGTGCATATAAAATGGGAGGATTGTCATTTACCATTAAATTTGTGATAATCAACCCACCAAATTGCCAATTTGAGATACTTATAGATTGTTATTGTTCTCATCAATTAACCCTAAATAGACTGGGCTATTTCGACGTCTAAGAAGACTGGGGACTTGCGATCGCGCAATCGATGGCCGAGATCATAAGGGGGGCTGAATGATCTCGGCCGTCGAGAGCGCGATCGCGACAAAAATTGGTACACGCGTTACTCATGGCATTATCTACAAAACTGTAAAATCTCATGTCTCAATTAATTATGCTAATTTATGCGTAAAATCATAAGTTTGTTCTAATTAATAAAATAATGTGCCTGAAATGCTAATTTTTATTTCACATACTCTAGATAGGCATCTGATCAAATTGATTTTAAAAAAATTTCAAAATCACATTTATTTTCTTATGTATTCTATTGTTTTCTAAATTTCTTATGTATTTCTTAGTTTTTCGACTTTTTGTTTTTTATTGTTTTTTCATTGGATATTGTGGGGGACTTTATTTTGTCCATAAAAAAGATAAAATTAATTGATTTTAAGCAGTAAAAGGGAAAATCATGATACATTTATGAATTTTGGCTAAGAACACTATTTGCATTGGATTTGTACACAAATTCACGTTTTTGAGTAATTTTTGGTCTGCATGATCTTATGAAACGTTGCGTAATTTTGGAACCGTTTACCCGGGGGTCACAATTTTGGTCTCAAAAGTTGCGCGAGACTTGAAAGTAAAAAGTCAGCAAGCGACGCAGTCAAAAAAATTCGCACGGCGAATTTATCGTCGAAAAATATCGAGGGGGGGGCTGATTCAGCCCCCCACCCCCCAGTCTTTTTAGGGTTAACAGTCCATATCCTTCCTTTACTTTCTTCAGGTATATTTCCACTTTCACAAATCATCAGCCCATTTTCTTCAGCCTTCGCATCATATCAATATCAAAGTTGGAATGCTCTTTAAAGGTCATCTATAGGTCTATTCATTTCCCGATTACTCTTTCCTTATTATTTTTCAGTCCAGGTCAAATTCTTTCTGTTATTCACGAGACGCTAGAAGGGCTGAGTTTTATGCACAGTCACGGCCTAGTTCACCGAGGTCTCAGTCCATCCAACATATTACTAAACCCACAGGTAAGATTGCATATCCAGGTGGTATTGGAATCACAGTTTTTAAAGACTTTAAAGGATAAATCCACCCCAACAAAAAGTTGATTTGAATAAAAAAATCCAACCAGCATTACACTGAAATTTCATCAAAATCGGATGAAAAATAAGAAAGTTATGATATTTTTAAGTTTCGCTCAAATTACAAAACAGTTCTATCCTGGTCGGTATGCTAATGAGGGGACTGAGGACATCGCTCACTTACTATTTCTCTTGTATTTCATTATATGATTTACTCCCATTTTCTCCTCATTGTCCTTGAAACAAAGTTTCATTCCTCCCTGAACATGTGGGATTACCATCGCCTAAACACTTCATGGTTCAGTCAAGTTGGTCCATATTATCAAATCTGTAAAAATTGAAATTCTATATTTCAAGCAATAAAAAAAGAAATAGTGAGTGAGGGACATCATCAACCGACTCATTTGCATGTCACTGAGTTGTGCATATAACTCTTTTGGGAATAATAAGCAAAACTTTAAAATGTCATAACTTCCTTATTTTATATCTGATTTTGATGACATTTTCAGCATTATGCTAGTTTGATTTTTCTCTTAATTCAAATCAACATTTTTCTGAGGTGGACTTGACCTTTAACACCAGTAGTTTGGAAGCGCTCACTGTTGTCAGTCTTGAAAAATGACAGATTTTAATCTGTTCAAGACGATTTAACATCACTACATGGACAGTGTACTGTAGGAGCTGTTATTTTCGCGGATTTCGCGAATTGCCGATCGGCCGCGAATTTAACAACACGCGAAAATATTGACACATTTCTTTGTCAGCGCCAATGCCCCCAACAGCAAAGCTTTGCTATAGAAAACATCCTGCATAGTGCAAAAAAGGCGATATGCACCTTTATATGTACAAAAAATAGGCTTAGAAAGTACAGTTAGTGATTCAAAAAAGTTAGCTAGAATTTCACTTTTTTTAATTTTTCAAACAAAATCAGGGCCTAAACTATTTTCTAACATTATTTTATCAATATTTATACACTCACTGTAATATTTAAATGTATTTTCCATGAAACAATTTGATTTTATTGTCATCTGATTGACTCTATACACACGTATTGGTAGCTATTTGCATACTCATTAATATTCATAAGTCACATGACCAGAATTTTGAAGGTGAACATTCTGTTCACAAAATTTCACAATTTTGCACTTTTTACCAACTTTTTGAAAAATGAATCGAACCAAACACAAATTCCAAAGATTGCTTAACCCTATAGATCCTGTGGCATGATGAATTTTTAGATCTAAAGGTTAAAAAAGTGAAATTTAAGCCACTTTTTCCACAATTTGTAACTGTTTTTACAGGGACATATTTATGTACAAAAGACATATCAGCATGGTGACTTTGAGGAGTGTAGATTTGCACATGAATTGCACTAGTTTTGCTTCTTTGAAATGCTGTGGAAATGTATCGTACATCTTCCGATCGCGAATTTAACAACCCGCGAAAAATTCTGTACGCGAAAATAACAGCTTTTACAGTATATCAAACATTTTCCATATAGACCCTAATTACTTAGTATATCAGGAGTAGGGATCAGTGGGTAATATTTGAACACACTGTGTGCGGAAAAGGTGATTTTATTTTTCATAATTCTGCTGGACCAAGATCGTCATTAACTTGCTTGAACTCAATAGAGCTCTCAATCATGATTCCGTGATGTCGGCTGTAATGCTGTGCTTTTAGTTTGGAATTGCCTTGCAACTTGTGCATACATGCATTCCAACTTGACATTCTACTATAAGGAAAAATTTTCAATTTTCTGTGTGCAAGAAGCAGAGTGGAAACTAAAGAGAATCGTCTTTAGTTAAAAAAAATCAATACCTTTCAAGGGAAACTAATTTTGTGATATTGTAATAATTATAATGGAATATAAGGCAACTGTATCGTGCACGTATCTGCCTTGTTAGGTGCTTAATGTGCTCCTACATGTACATGTGTAATTAGGGTGTTCTTCTGTAGAGGGTCATTAACACAAATTTGGCAGTATATCACAGTACTTGTTTTTGTTTGTTTTTTTTGTTATAGGGCCGGGTGAAGCTGGCAAAGTATGGACTCTATAACATCACCAACTGTGGAGCTGATGTACCCTTTCCCATTGGGTAAGAATAGAAACTACATGTATGGGTATTTCCTTGCTTAGAATTCATCCATTAAAATAAAATTAAAATAGTACAATAAATCATGTTTACTCATATTTTCTACATTTTCAGGTAAATGATCTTGTTTTACAGTTATAATCTTCATGCTTTAACCCTAAAAGACTGGGGGCTAATGATTAGCAACTGAAATCTCTCAGGGGCCCTATTGCCCTTCTCTCTCTCTCTCTCTCTCAAATCTTTCCAGTCCCAAATACTGGTAAAAATAAATCTGCCCATTTTCCTTCCTTATGCATATACCCTCATTTTTATCAAAAGTACCATTTTATAAAGTAGTAGTATTTAATCTGATTGATTTGATTTAATTTCTGATTTCATTCTATTCATCATCATCCACAGCAGCATCATAAGATATGATAGGAATAGTTTGAGATGCATTTTAAATAAAACATTAAAAAATTGAAAAGGGTCTATCAAATCTTTTAACCTTAATAAGACTTGACATTTTTTTGTGATAAATCTGTCGCGCAAATATTTTTTACCACTTCGCTCGCTGACTTTTACTTTCAAGTCTCGCGCAACTTTTGAGACCAAAATTGCAAACCCGTATACACGGTTACAAAATTATGCAACATTTTGTAAGTGCATGCAGACCTAAAATTCTCAAAAACATGGATTTGTGTACAAATCCAATGCAAATAGTGGTAATAGCCAAAATTCATAAATATATCATTTTATGTCCTTATACTGATTGAATTCAATTTATAATTTCATCTTTTTATGGCCAGAATAAAGTCCCAGATGAATTCTATTGAAAAACAATTTTTTGATAAACAAAAAGTCGAAAAACAAAGAAATACATTTATAAGAAATTTAACTAACAATAAAATATAAACATGTAAGAAATGTATTATGATATTGACATTTGATCAGAATGGTATCAAGATTCTGAAAAAAAAATCGCATTTTAGGCAAGGCTCCACATTAACTTTTTTTGGTGGTGGCCCGTTCGGGCCACCAAAACCTTCAAATAATTTTTTTTGGTGGCCCATTAGTAAAGTTTGGTGGCCCGAAAAATATAAAGAAAAACATTAATTTAAAATGAATAAAACAAATTGAAATATTCTGCAGTCACTAACATGTATCACTATTCTTTGTACATCTTGTATATAAATCGTGCTTGCTGTTATTTTACTTTGCTTATTTTGTGGTAATATATAAATTGTTCTATCATTGTAAATATGAAATTATTGAAAGAGAATAAAAGAATTGTATTGTTCCTAGGTTGTGGACTTTTAATCTCTGTATCGACACACACTCATAATGGTAAGTAAATAAATAGTGCATATAGCAAACTCAGATAGATTTACAAAACAATTATTTTTCCTTTCTTCCTTTTTGATAATAAAACCTAGATTATGCAGGCCCCTAATCCAGTTTATTTTCTCTTTTCCAGCATATTATAGCAGGAGAAAATCACAGAAAAATATGCTGCAGAATTAGAACAATGTGTAAAAGGGGGAAATAAACAAAAATCATTTTTAGAATAGTATACTGAAAAAAGAAATCAATAATTGTAAAAAATGAATAAGTGAAATAAAACAAAACAAAAAATGAAGAAAGAAAAAATGAAGAAAGAAAAAACAAAGAACAGGAAAAAAAAACATTTGAGAAAAAACAAAAGAAATGTAAGAAAAATGAATAAGACAAAATTATCAAAAAATGGGGAAAATTATCATTATTATTCAGTAGAAACATGTTCTTTAATCAGGCATATTCAATGGGAAGGGGTATAAATGGTTTAATCACTGTAAAAAAAATGAAAGAAAAAAATGAGAAAACGGCAAAAATTATTTGGAAAAAACAGTGAGAAAATTCCTTCCCTATATTCGACAAAATGATGGAAAATTCACATTTCATATCAATGAAATGCCTTCCCAAAGTATTTACTTCTTTAAGAGTGGTTTAAGAAGTCATTGGTAAACAAGAAAGAAACTGCTGATCATTTTTGGCTAGAAGAGACACAGCTTCGAAATAAACCAAATATCAACATACATACAAATGCACATACGGGACTGTGATGTACTCACCTATGTGTTTTATGTGTATTAATGCATTTGGAAATCGGTCTTTTTGAGTCAAAAGAGAGGTCATAATTCCTCCTTTTAATGCTTGCAGATAATCAGGTTTCAGTAATACGGACTGTAGAAGGGCATTTCATTGGTGTAAAATGTGACTTTGACGTACATTTTCAAAGTTCTGGGGAAGATTTCTTAGCAGTAACATTTCATATCGCAGCTCCCTGAGTCTGAGTAGTCTGCTCGCGCACAGCTAGCTGCAGTGGTTTCATGCACGCAAGCTCAGGCAGCCGGCCATGAATAATAGTTACTGTATGCTAGCGGTAGGCCTACGTACTGTCATGACTATGCAATCTTTGTGTGTGTGTATTTGTGTGTAGATTAACAAAAAAGGCGCATGACGAATTGGCTTGCAATTTGAACTGTAGAAAGTTGATAAATACATGCAAAATCGGGAGAAAAATTGCGCTACTTTGAAAATTATTGGTTGCCCGATTCGGGCCACCAAAACTTAACATTTTTTCAATAATGGTTGCCCGAGATGAATTTTTGGTGGCCCCGGGCCACCGGGCCACCGCTAATGTCGAGCCTTGTTTTAGGGGCCTTATTTAGTAAATTAGAGTAATCTTTTGATTTTAGGCATAAATTAGCAAAATTAATAAGATGAGATTTTCGAAGTATTTGATCATACTATTTTGTACATTACGCCATTGGCAACGCGCGTTTGGTTTTGATCACGCAAAATCTGGCCAAGATCATTAGGTCTCCTTAGGTGTTTAAAAAGCCCAGCCTAGTCTTCTTAGGGTTAAAGAGAATAGCATATCAAAGGTGAAAAAGACACAAATGCTATTACATGTTGATTCTTTAAAAATTAGTCACTAACAAGGTATTCCCATCTGTCTGTTATCTCTTGAAGCCAACCAAGATACATGGCACCAGAAGTGCTCGCCCCAGGCCCCATCGTACCTACCAACGGAGACACGCCCACCACGCCCCTCCCATCCAAGACCAACATCTCCTCCGGTCCCAAGGGGGATGTGTGGTCACTAGGAATGGTCATCCTAGAACTGTGCTTGGGTCAGACTCTCTGGCCAGTGGCCACCCTCCCACAGATATTGGCCAAGGTGATGCTGCTGGGGAAACATGGGGAACAGAAACACCCTCTGGACACCATACTCGATGAGCATGGGGGGCGGCAGATGCTTGAGGTGGGAACCATAGGGTTATTGTCATTCTGGTGGTCGATGGAACCTCCCAAGACTTGTGGTTCAAAGGTCAAGTCCACTCCAGTAAAGTGTTGATTTGAATAAATAAAGAAAAATCAAACTGGCATAATGCTGAAAATTTCATCAAAATCAGATGAAAGATAAGAAAGTTATGACAGTTTGTAGTTTTGCTTATCTTCACAAAACAGTGATATGCACAACTCGGTGACATGCAAATGAGACAGTCGATGATGTCCCTCACTATTTCTTTTGTGTTTATTGTTTGAATTATACAATAATTCATTTTTACAGATTTGACAATAAGGACAAGCTTGACTGAATCATATAATTTTAAACTCCACATGTTCATGGAGGAAATACCCATTGTTACACATGACAATGAAGAGAAAATTAGAATATTTCATATTTCATAAAATAAAATACAAAAGAAATAGTGAGTGGATGACCTCATCAGTTTTCTCATAATTTGCATACCGACCGGGATGTAAATGTAACTGTTTTGTGAAATCAAGCAAAACGTTAAAATGTCATAACTTTCTTATTTTACATCCGATTTCGATGAAATTTTCAGTGTTATGCTTCTTGGATTTTTCTATTTTCATTCATATCAACTTTTTGTTGGGGTGGACTTGTCCTTTAATGAGAGCTGTTAAGTAGTACTTATTTTCAGTGTTTAGTACTTACAAATGAGAAGAATACCGATGGTGTCATGCAAAATTGTCAGTTTTATATGTTGTCTTAATATGTTACAGTATATTTGTGAAAATCATGATTTCCTCACCAAGATACTGAAATTTTCTGGTTCAGATTGTGGCATCTCCGCTAAATGCCAGTGCCACATGATATTTGATTCACGCTCATGTAATAATTGGGATCTTTAGGTGTGACTCTGTAAAATCATTCTTAATATTTGTGAAAAACACCACTGGAGTCATGAGTTCGGAAGAAGTTTTTTGAGAACCATGATTGTATAAAGTGCAACTGTGAACTACCGTAAGTAGCGGTCTATTAACCACACTCTTTTCCTGGCGGGATAGAAACCTAGAGGCGGTTTATCCACGGTGATCAGTCTAAGCCAGTTTCAGCCTGAAAAAAAAAAACAAGTCCATTTCCCCCTGAACGAAGGTTTCACAGGGAAATCGGTTTTGGTTTATTTTATATGCTGTAGCAAACATGATATTTCATGTCTGTTATGATGATAAGGCTAGAGAAAGACTCAAGAAAATAATAATCAGCTGAGCTGCCCCTTTCCGAACATGTACCATAGACGTCTGCCAGTTCAAAACACATCGGCTGGCCAGTGTAGCCGCTTAGGGCAATGTCGTTTAGAGGGGTATGAGCCGTGGATAATGGGAAGCGATTCTTAACGATCTTCATCAAGAATTGTCCATCAATTTTGATTATCAACCGCACCTACCTTCATGAAACTAATTTCGACTTTCTTCTTAAGTCATTGATTCAAAGCAGCGAAATTCCCTGGAAAAGTCCAAACAGACATCAAGCATACTCGGTAATATTTTGTCACAGCCGAGCGAGAGTGAGAGCTTGCGTTGTGGTTATAGTGCGACTTAAGCTGGCACTATTCATTTTATCCCCCCCCCCCGAAGTGCCTTTGTGAAAATACTGCCCATGCGCCCCAGCTTATTTTTTTTTCCTATTTGCTTTTCATAAGTTACCACCGCACCACACAAGAGAGATCGAGACGGCATGAACGAAGCCGTAAAAAACAACTGAAAAATAGCCCATTTCTTGGTTTCTTGAACCTTCTTGTAATCACGCATCCATAATTCATGCTAAGACATCGAATACTAGACAAATTGGGAAAGTGATAGTGAGGTTGTGATGCAGGAAATGTTAATGTTTCTTCCTCTCCTATGCCGGGAAAGACAAGGTAGCATAATTTGATTATATCGTGATGTGATGTACCGGTACCATATCGTACTTTGTAATATACAAGAATGCAAGTGCTGTTAGGGTGTGTAACACTGTGAGGTGAGTGTGTAAGTGGCCAATAATGTCGGAACCTTTCTTCTTGCTATCATTTGTAGATGAAATGATCAAGAACAGCAGATTTCCGTATACCGGTAATCTCTTTGATACTTAGAAATCTTGAACGTTTACTTTCGTTTCTTGGTACCTCAAATATGCATGTAATTGTGAATAGTATTTACAGAAAATGTGATAATTTTTTTTTTATTAGTCCAAAGTTGGGGGTACAGTTTAAAGTCCATTACTTACAGTTATAGTCCTTGGTGGTATTTCACAAAGATTTAAGTTTGACTAAAACTGGCACTTTTTTTCTAATTGCGTGTGGTATACGCTATTGCTCATCACCATACTGGTCAAATTGGGTGATTCATACATGCACTACTGCTATATGCTCATACACCTGTAGCACCTCCCTCAACTCTCATGTTTTTTTAAGCCAACATGTTAATACATACTTGAGATGCAACAATCATGACCGGGGGAGGGGGTGTTTCACAAAGATTTTAGTATGAATTAGAGTCGTACTTAAATGTTGACGCGTACATGATATGCAACGGGCGATCTTATTGTTCAATACGCAGTATTGCGCATCCTCTCCGCATGATCTGACCAATGCATTCATGCCTTTTAGAACAAGCACAACCAGGCATTTAAGTGTAAGTCATACTTTGTGAAACACCCCCTAATGAGCTAAATCCGATATGGTTAAATTGCAAAAAGCACCTGAGTTGTGATCTAACGGGGTCTGACACCTAAGAGGGTCTAGATACACATTGTGCTGCATTCAAGCCAGGTGAGGTGAACGGTTACCCGGGAGGATTAATTCCTTGAATGGGCGTTAAGCAGCTTGAGCTGAAGCTCGGGTAATGTATAATGCGCTATTGAATAGGCAACTAGATTATTTATGCGTATAAATGCTTTATATTATTATTATGATTAAAATGATACTCATACACTAATTCTTTTGTATTGAATTTTACAGATGTATCCATCTGGTCTGCAGTCATTTTTGAGAGCATGCCTGTCAGCGTCTCCTCTAGAAAGGTAGCCTTTGACATTGCACTCTTGCAGTTGCATTAAACCCTATATAGACCGGGTTATTTTATTTTAAATTTACATAGCCGGGGGCTCCCCCCCCCCCCCCCCCCCGATCTTGGCCGTTGATTTACACATTCGGGTCAAAAATAGGCACACATGTCACCTATGACGTAACCTCCTAGATTGGATAGTTAATACCAAAGTTCTTAAAATTTTAAGTGATGAATAATGCTAATAAATGCATGATATCATAATTTGGCTGTAAATCTTTTTTTATATATAGCTCCAAAACTGCTATTTATTGTTCTGGATTCTGTTCATATATCAGCCTGGAGAACCCCAATAACAATGAATATGATCTATTACCATTCCTTTCCAGACCCAGTACCGCCAAGCTGCTCGAGAGCGATATGCTGGTTGGTATGAAGCCTTCTGAGCTTCTTCCGCCCAGCAGTCTGACCATGTTCAGATACCAGGGATTGAGATGCAAAGACCTTCAACTGGACACTGACCAGGATGATAGCCAGGAAGGTAAGGGCTACAACATTGAACTTTGAAGAATAGTGCCTTTCCATTCAATTCAATTTCAATCTGTCAGTCTATGATATACATAGAAGCATTTCCTTCACTGGATTTTACATGTACATTGAAAATTGCACACGTTGACGTGACTTTACACATATTAAGTAAAAGAATTAAAATAAACATTATAGAAAAATACACTGGTAGACATGACAAATAAAGTGATGATATGTATGGGAAAAAAAGAGAAGGCCAATGGTTCGGCATGTAATCAATCCGGAAAATACATGCTTGAAAAGGGCTAAGCCCCGTGTTTTTAAAAAAAAACACAGTGAAATTAGAATTTGCCTCTTGGTTTACTATAGTTAGGGCTAAAAGATAAGCCAATTTGTTATTTTGCTCGGCTGCCATTAAATGAATGGAAGCATGAGTGAGTGAGTGAGTGAGTTTAGTGAGTGAGTGAGTGAGCGAGTGGATAACTGGATTGATTGATTGATTGATGGATGGATGATTTGATTGATTAATTGATTATTGGATGAATGAATGCATGAATCTATGAATAAATAGATAGATAAATAAATTAATGAATGAATTAATTGATCAATTGATTAATTATGTTTGGTCAATAGAGGATGAGGACCACATGGCCGAGAGACCAATGAAAGAGGTTTACTATCTGTGGACGCTAGCAGGAGGAGACTTGGAAGGAGAACTTAAGAAGAAAGGCTTGCTCAGAAGTCAGCCTCCGCTATGCGCCCTCGCCAAGTAAGCATCTCAAGATGGGTTTTACCGAGGAGTCCCAAGTTTTCCGCAATACAGAAAACTGGAAAAAAAAATCACAGAATTTAGGAAGAAGCGTAATTCGATGGGAACTCACTCATTCAGACCAAGAAATTTGAATTACGAAAAATAGTGGAAATCCCACAAAAAAATGAAACTAAGTTGTGCATTAGCGAATAATCAGCCAATCAAACCTGCTAACTATGTTTGATATTTGTATGTCAAGCTTTATTTCCATGTAAATTTAAATTTTCTAATATTTTCACTATTCATAATTGCTTCATCATTTGTTAAGTAGTTATCATCAACAAACACGGAATGTGATGTTTAGAATGCCAAAAAAGACGGAATGGGCAATTTTAAAGTGTAAAATTTGGATCAGTATATATTTACTGTTGATAGTAGAATTCGTCACAACCTGATAAGCCAAAAGATGTGTGCTTCGCAAGGGGGGCATATTTTAGCCAATGAAAAAAAAAGAGTGTAAATTTTGAAAAGAAAACCAAGGTGTGAGAGAATAAGCACCTTTAAAAAACATTGATAGGTGTACAGATCTTAAATTTGAATATGTTTAGAAAAAAAGGGAATTTATAACAAGATATAACAGAATATATGAACAAAGACACGACAAATATCCAAGGCAAGTGAAGGGATATTGAGGCCAATCGAAAGGAGGCGAGTGTTCTCATTGTCAGACTGTACTTACCCCCACCACGCCATTATCTCTCTCTTTAGTTTCTCTGTTATACCCTCCTATATTTTCTCTACAGTATTGTAACGGATGATGGCGATATGCACGGCAAGGAGAGAGATACAAGCTCTCTGAATGATGACACGGTAGTCATATTATCCTTGGAGCAGCTGAAGAAAAGGCTAGAAAACATAGAGGAAGAGGCCTACTATCCTCTTCTTGGAGAGAAGTAAGTTAGACCCTTTTCTTTAATGTTCTTTTTTTAATATTAATGCATCTTGCCATTGTATGTTTTTACCTATATGGGCATACATATCCTCCTACGAAGTTGTTAGGCATTACTTTTCATCAGGGTGTAGTGAAGATGAACATCATGGCCCGAATTCACAAAAGTGGTTTTGAAAACCCACGGTTGAGTCCATGGTCTATGCAGATTTCCTCTGTACGCTTATTTTACCGCGTACAGTATATTAAAAAATGTCCAATGCTGATGCGCGCTTTTGTCACAGTGCTTCAAATTGATGCCTGTTGCCGTGGTTATCCACGCTATTTTATTCATGAGTCCACCCTTCAAACAGTGGACTCATGAATAAAATAGCGTATCTAACCATGGTAACAGGCGTCAATTTGGCGCACTGTGACAAAGGCACGCATCAGCATTGGAATTTTCTATACACGCGCCCGATACGCGCTAAATTAAGCGTAATTTATACAGGAAATCTGCATAAACCATGGATTCAATCGTGGGTTTTCAAAACCCCCTATATGAACAAAATTTTGAGTAAAATCAGACAAATAAATCACTGAAAATATTATCAAAATTGTATAAGTTATAACAAAGTTATCAAAATTTAGTGGAGAAGAAACAGTTCTATGCATGCCCTCATGGATATGGAATGAGTGAGCTAATAATGCCATCTTCCCATTCATCTTCTTTTGTATTTTATTAAATGAAATACTGTTTATTCATTTTTTTTTCTCCAAGAACATAAAAATAGGATGGATTTCTGATTTACTTTGTAACTTAACCCTAAAAAGACTGGGGGGGGGGCTGATTCAGCCCCCCCTTGACATTTTTCTCGATAAATTCGCTGTTCGAAATTTTTTGAATGCGTCACTCGCTGACTTTTTACTTTCAAGTCTCGCGCAACTTTTGAGACCAAAATTGTGACCCCCGGTACGCGGTTCCGAAATTACGCAACATTTCGTAAGTGCATGCAGACCCAAATTACTAAAAAAAGCGTGAATTTGTGTACAAATTCAATGAAAAAGGTGTTTTTAACCAAAATTCATAAATGTATCATTATTTTTCCTTTCACTGCTTGAAATCAATTAATTTTATCTTTTTTATGGTAAAAATAAAGTCCCCAACAATGTCCATTCAAAAAAACAATAAAAAACAAAGTCGAAAAACAAAGAAATACATATGAAATTTAGAAAACAATAGAATACATAAGAAAATACATGTTTTTTTTAAATATAAATTTGATCAGATGCCTATCTAGAGTATGTGAAACAAAAATTAGCATTTTAGGGGCATTATTTTATTAATTAGAGCAAACTTATGATTTTACGCATAAATTAGCATAATTAATGAGCAATGAGATTTTTTGCAGAAATTGATATTATAGTTTTGTAGATAATGCCATGGGTAACATGCATGCCAATTTTTGTCGCGATCGCACAATCGACGGTGAAATAGCCCAGTCTATTTAGGGTTAATACTGAAATGTATGTTGTTTCAAGGAGACACATTTTTACACACATGTATGAAAATATGAAATGATTTTCATTCCATGAAATTTAACAAGAAAAATAAAGGAATTGGATATAACATCATCATTAGCCCACCTATTGCATATTCATGATGGCATGTCTATGTCAGTTTTCACAAACTATTGCTGATCTTTAAGATAAAAAAACATGTTTTCAGCATGGAGTAACCTTTTTAATTTTGTGTTTATTTAATGGGGTAGAATACTTCAAAATTCATGTTTCCTTGAATTTGTAAAAGCTTTCTCTAAAAATGATTTCTCTCTGTGACTTCTTGTTTTCCACAGTCCAAATGAAGGTCTGCCGACATCTCAAAGCAGTTCTGATCTCTCCCAAGTAGCTAGTCTTCCACTCGTGATCAGAGAAAGAGATATAGAATACCAGGTGAAGGATCAAACCTTTTCTGTCTTTCAAGGCACAGTTGATGTCAAGTCATTTAATTCTCCTTAAAGGGGAAGTTCACTCTGTCTTTTTTTCTTTCAAGGCACATTTGATTTCAAGTCATTTGATTCCCCTTAACCCTATCTAGCCGGGGTATTTTGGGAGTTCATATGTCGGGGGGGCTCTCAGCCCCCCCCTCCCCGAGATCTTGACCGCGCTATCGCGCCAAAAATTGGCACGCGTGTTGCCTGAGACATAATGTAATGTATAGTAATTTATTTCATGCGAATCGCTTTTAAGTGATTATGCTAATTTATGCATAATTAGTATGCGAAATCATACTTTTTCCTCTAACTCCGTAAATAAAGCTACAAATGTACTAATTGTTGGTATAGAAACTCTTTGTGGTGTTCTTAGCAAGTGTACATGAAAAAAATTGCGATATCAAATCATTTTCTTATGTATTCTTTTTTGCAATTTCTTATGTACAGTATTTCTTTGTTTTTTTTACCTTTCGTTTTTCAGTGTTTTTTCAATGAAATTTGTTGGGGACTCTTCTGAGATCATAAAAAGCATAAAATAATCACACATTTATGAATTTTGATTGAAAACACAATTTGCATTGACTTTGTACACAAAACCACGTTTTTGAGCACATTTTGGTCTGACATGCACTTACATAATGTTGCGTTATTTCGGAACCACGTACCCGGGTGAAGCAAAATTGGTCTTGAAAGTAAAAAGTCAGCGGGTGGCGCGGTAAGAAAATATGCGCGGCGAAAATTTCGCGCGATTCATTGATGGAAATCCATCAATGTCAAAATTCTTCATAAAGAAAATGTACATGAATTCTCTTTAGAAACAAAGACGACCACACTGATTCATAGTTGCAATTAATGGGATCAATTGCAACTGTTTCTAAGATAGAACCGTGGACCCCGTCTTACAGAGAATTGTTATTGATCTGATTAACCACAACTATGGAAAGCCAGCAACATCAAATCTTAAATGCATGTTCATAATACTTTCTAGAAATGTATTCATACATTCATAGTTTTCTTGAAATTCAGTATGCTTCTCTTTGTTTACAAGGGGCATTGTGCAAATATCCTGTAGCAAAAGTTATGCCATTGAAGGATTTCCATGTAGTTGAGGTCGATCAGATCAATCGCAGCTCTCAGAATCCAGGTCTGCACTTCAATACTACATGTATAGCTTCCACTTTCTCTTTTCCTTTTGTATCAGTTCCACCGTGTGGTGTTGTTTGACCGTCTGTTGAAGGGTTATCCGTTCACGATAGGGAGGATATGGAAGGAAGCAAGGACTGATATTCCTACCATGTATAGAGATGAAACATGGGCAGCTTTACTGGGGGTTGAGGTTAGTTTTTAATGGTTTGATGATGATGTTTATGATGATGATGATGATGATGATGGTGGTGGTGGTGGTGGTGGTGGTGATGATGATGACGATGATGATGATGATGTTTATGATGATGATGATGATGATTATGTTTATGATGATGATGATTGTGATGATGATGATGATGATAATGATGATGATGATGATGATGATGTTTATGATGATGTTCATGATGATGATTTTGATGATGATGATTGATGATGATGGTGCTGGATGGTAGGGTAGTAGTGGTGGTAGTGGCAATAGTGGTGGTGTGTGTGGTGTTTTCTGGGGGGAGACAACGAAGAAAATTATGAGGTTGATGATAATGATGGTGATGAGGTTGGTGATGATTGTATTGATGATGAGGATGATGGATGATGTTCTTGATGATTATCTTTGTAACAGTTAGTAATCATGGTCAGTAATAATGGAAATAGTAATGGTTGTAATGCGGATACTGTAGCTGTTGATGTATATTTCAATAATGCCCCCCCCAAAAAAAAAAAATAATAATAATAATAATAATAATAAATAGATAAATGAATAAATAAATAAGTAAAAAATATTTTTTTTAAATGAAAAATAAATGAATGAATGAATAAATAAATAAATAGATAGAAAATGAAATAATATAATAATGAAAAAGAAATAAATAATCATAATCATGACAATAATAATGATAAAATGATAATAAATGAATATATCAATATGTTATGAATAATAGAAATGAATTAAGATTTTAAACAACAAGAAAATGATGAGCATTTAAATGTGTACCATGACTGTTTTTTAATGCAGGGCGATATTCAAGCAAACTATGATGCCATAGACAAGGAGACCCCTACAGCAATGGATAGGCAGATAGAGGTAGATATACCAAGATGTCATCAGTACAATGAGCTACTCTCATCAGACGTGGCACATAATAAATTCAAAAGGATACTCAAGGCTTGGGTTGTTTCTCATCCAGAACTCACATATTGGCAAGGTATGCTATTAAGGTTTATAAAGAATTCACAATTACAGTAGCCCTACAAAGACAAGAGTTTTCTCATCCATAGCTCATATATATTGGCAAGGTATGCTATTAAGGTTTATAAAGAATTTGCAATTAGTCATAAAAAGACAGGATTTTCTCATTCAGAACTTAAGTATTATCAAGTTATGCTTTAAAGATTTATAAAAAACACTGGGCATTTTGATGCCCAAGAAGGCGCGGGGGTGCTGATATAACGCCCCCACCCTCCATGATCTCAGCCATTGACCTCACGATAGCACAAAAATTGTCTTTTTATGAGAGGACATGAGATACAGGTTTCACAACACTATTATGAATGAATTGTTTGTCCTCTCATTATAATAAGCAGAAAAGAGATGTTTGGGATATGTGTCCTAAGGAGAGTTGTATGTGTTTGACATCACAGGCCTTGTTTGCATTTCCTTTAAGCGGATCTTCATAGCTTTAGTTTCTTATTGTTTTTCCATTTCAACTCAAACTGTCGTTGATCTTGTTCTTTCATACTTCAGCTTTCACACAAGCTATGTTCCTCCACTGCTTTTATTCTCCTTGAAGTCCATTTTACTTAATTTGGAATTAAAGTTTTAATTTTGATAGATAAAGCTTTATTTTAGAACTTTTAGCATGTTGTACAAAAAAAACTATTCATCCTAAGATTTAGCGGGGTAAGATTATAAAATAATTCACATCGATTATTTTTCAGGATTGGATTCGCTCTGTGCTCCTTTCCTCTACCTCAATTTCAACAATGAAGGTAAGACTGTTATGCATTTGTTTTGAATTTTCCTGTGATTGATATAGATATGTTCTTCACTGTATAATTAAATTGTTCAATTAAAATATTTTCTTGGGACAAGAAAATTGCCCCTCTATTGTTCTGTTGTGACAGTAAAATTCCTTTGTGAGGTCACGATAAATCGTGCTGGAACAAGATCTAAATGTTTGCCCGCACAGTTTTACGCACTTGTGTTAAAACAAGCATAATCTTGATTTTTTTTTTAATCAAAATTATTCTTGTAGAAGCGTATGGCTATCGGTTTCTTTGTTTATAGGTGGCTCTCGATGTGGAATATAAAGCATATAATAACCTCCTGATTTCAGGTGATGGGGTAAACTATCACTTCGTCAGCAAGTTGGATGTACTCGATCTGTTTCCTCTGCTTTGCCTCGGAAAGATAGCTACATCTACATGTAGCTTGTTGAGGAATGTAACAGCTATCTTTCGGCAGCTTCAGATTCGGAAAGATAACTACATCCAGCTTGCCTCAAAAGTGTTAGTCTCCCCATCTGCCTCACCAACGGTGGTTATTTGCTTATCAGTGTACTAAATGCACCAAATAATTCTACATAAAGAGTGTGCTCATTTTGTAATATTCAAAAGAATTGATTTGTTTATACTGTACTCCTAGTATTCAGCTTGAATTAAGTGCCCTGTGACTTAGTGGGCTGTATTTCAATGCATAAGATATGCATACATGTAGGCATTATTTTGGATAGTAGATTCAAAACTACCACTGAGAATGTGTGTTTAAAATTTGTTTGGCATCTTAAATATAAAAGATATATTTTCAAAACGGTAGCCCTGATTTTCAGGTGTTTTTCATTACTTGATCACGTAATACGTGTAATTGATCGGATTTGTGTAAATGTATAAATGTATCTCTAAAGGGAAAATCATTCAATGTGCATGTCAAAGTGACATGATTTTTTATGCCTTTTATTTCAGCATTAGCCTATGCTTGCCTGAAGGCCTTCATCCCCAAATATCTCTACAAGTTCTTTATGAAAGACAATTCTCCAGTAATCCAAGGTAAGAAAACAGGCAATAGTATTAAAATAATACATGTCACAGAGGGCATTAGTGAGAAATATCTGCACAAGGCAATGTACCTTTAGAACAGTTCTAACACACCCAAGGCATACATGTATCTGAACGTGTTTGGACTGTTGCATAGATATCAAGGGCTGGTGATAAATTAATTTCCAAGCAAAATGATATGTAGTATATGTTTTTTATAAGATAGTGATATGAATCCTCGTTATTTGATGAACCATCTTAATTTCAAAACCATTACCACTCATTATTATACAAATAATGCACTTAATCGCGTGCATGCAGGGCCAAATAATGAACGATGTGCGAGAAGTTAGAGCCAATGGATATTCCGCACCGAGGTCCACAGGACCGAGTGCGGTATATCCATTTGGCGAGTCGAGCACAGAGTTCATTATTTAGGTCCTCTATGCACAAGAATGCGTGCATTGTTTGTTTTATACAATCCCTATGCTACTGAGTTGCCCCAAATGCTATATTTTATCTAAATTCTAGATAATTATAGATAATTCCAGACCTCGCACTATCCTGCACTCTGACGTCAGAATGCAGGATAGTGCATTTGGTATGACTTCAGAGTGCAGGATAGTACTTTTGGTATGACTGCAGAGTGCAAGATAGTGCATTTTGGATGAAATAGTGCAATTTGCTGAATATCATGTGATCCGATTTGGACCAATCAGATTACAGAACATTCTTGGGGGTTGTATAAATTTTACTTACAGCCACTTATCACTGCCTGTCATTAGTACTTGTTTCGCTGTCTATTTCAAAATGTCATATGAAGAAATAGTCATTACAATACACATTCATGTAACTAAACATTTTTTAAGGTTTCTCAGTAATATATCATGCCTTCAAGAAAAAAAGAAAAGAAAGAGTAATACAAACAAAATTATATATTGAAGTAAAGCAAAAAAGGAAACTATGGAGTAAAGCCATGCAAGTATACTGTGCACTACAATTTAATGCTCAGAATATTTTTATATTGACAAGCATGTTTAAAAAGCGTTCGTACGGAGAGTTGTACTTGTGGAGCGTTGTGGCCCAGTGGATTCGTCTTCTGACTTTGACACAGGGTCGTGGGTTCGAATCCCAGCCATGGAGTAATTTCTTTCAACAAGAAATTTATCTACGTTGTGCTGCACTCAACCAAGGGGAACGTTTCATAAAGCTGTTTGTAAGTTAAGAGCGACTTTAAGAATGACTGGTGATCCTTTCTTACGTGCTAAACATTGCCAATGAATATACCATTTACAACAAGAAGGGATCACCAGTCTTTCTTAAAGTCACTCTTAACTTACCAACAGCTTTATGAAACACCCACCAAGTGAGGTGAATGGATACCCAACAGGAATAATTCCTTGAATGCGTGAGCGCTGGAAGGCAGCTCGAGCTAAAGCCGGGGTAATAATAATAATAACAATGCGCCCCGGAATAGAATATTTCTACATAGATGGCGCTATATAAATGCCTGGTATTGTTATTATTATTACTTTTGTGCCATCACAAATGCATCACAAAAAAATTCAGCATTGCACATGCTATCAGCACAGTACTCTGTCATGAGGATTCCTGCCTATTTTGATGAAGCTGCCTGTCGTTACACATTTGAACTATCATGAGATACGTGATGATGTCCAGAAAAATAATTATTCTCCTATATTTTTTCTTTTTGTTTTGTTCTTTTAGAATACCTTGCAGTGTTTTCCCACATGATTGCATTCCATGATCCTGAGCTGAGTAATCACCTGCAAAGTATAGGTTTCATCCCTGAACTCTTTGCAATCCCTTGGTTTCTGACCATGTTCTCACGTGAGTATCTCATCTCAGGATTTTGAATAAAACTTTGGTGTGAATAGTTTGAAATGGGGAGGGTCCACTACTAGGCCAAGGGTTCATCCACTACTAGGCCAAGGGTTCATGAGGCCAGTTTTCTCATGTTGCATTTTGTTCTATATATAAAGATGTTTTTGTGTAGGTAAATTGAAGAAGACGTCTGGTTTAGTGTATTCTTAAATGTAAACTGAATACATCCTCAATCGCTGATGTGGTTTATGGTACACCATGTGGAGTGTCATAGAAACAGTGGATAGAAGAAGAAAAGAAATGGATAGGCGAGAAAGTGGAAATTTGAGAGTAGAGTAATCTTTCTTGAATGTAGTCCTGAAAAGGACTGTAAACCAGAAGATATTGATGAGTTGAAAACAGCTTGAGTAGTAGAATGGATAAGGAGATGTTGGCTTGAGTTGGCGAGTAGAGATGATGAGTAGAAGCAGTAGAGAGACTTGACGTTTCTGGCTGGTTGACTGTCCATCATCCTACTACTCAAGCTGGTTAACGTTTTCTAAGATTTTGTTCCCTTATTGCTTACAGTCCCGATTTTACACTCTGAGAATTCTTTTATTGATTTTGTATTGAATGCATTTGTACGTGTATGCAATTTCTCCTAGTGTGTTGTAGACGTACATGTTTCCTCTCCATTACATCTTGCATTTCTGGGACACCCTCCTATTTGGTACATTTTCATGTAAAGCCTGGGCTATTTTTAAATTGCAAAGCCCAGGGGGGAGCAAAAACACCCCCCTCCGATAGTTGATCGTGCAATCGCGATGAAAATTGGTGCACTCGTCTCAAATGACGTAATCTCTACAATTTGATTTGTCAATTGTACCCAAATCATTCAAATTTATTTTTAATTCATTGATTATGCTAATTAATGGATAAAATCATATTTTGCTTTAAATCTTTAAAAACAGCCCCAAAACTGCTAGATTTTGGTCTGGATACCTTTTAAGGATTATTATCAAATGAATATAAAACAAAATGGCAATGCGTTACAGATTGGCAGTTTTTGCCCCCCCCCCCTCCTCGGCTGGATAGGGTTTAAAAGAAATCTTAATTTTTTTTTTTTAATCCAGTTTTTGCACCATGATTCCTCCTGTATTGCAGATTTGTTAGCTCTTCATAAAATCTTCCATCTATGGGACACCCTCCTGATTACATCATAGTTAAATTCTTAATTAACTTTATAATTGTTTTTTTTTTCACACCCCCTTCTGTATCGTAGATGTGTTTCCCCTTCATAAGATCTTCCATCTATGGGACACCCTCCTGTTGGGCACATCGTCTTTCCCTCTGTGTATAGGAGTAGCAATTTTACAGCAGCTCAGAGCAAGCTTACTCATTGCTGGTTTCAATGAGTGCATCCTTCTCTTCTCAGACATGCCTGGTAAGTGTTGTATAACAAATAATGCACAGATGAGAATGTGTTTAGTGGTGATTCAGTGCACTCAAGTATTTTCAGTGAGAGATGCTTGTATCGCCGCATTAACAATCGGTCTTTTCTTCCAGTGCCGCATCCGAAATGCGGAGCTAGATGAATAAGTAAAATTGAAGCGTTTTCAAGTGACTTACATATATATTTGCTATTTGGTAGATCTTTGTATTTAGTATAACAATGGGTAGTAGTTTCTTTAACCCTATATAGCCCGGGAGGGCCTAAAAGGCCCCCCCTCCACATTTTTCGCAATAATTTCTAAATGCAAAAAATAATACGCTGAAATTTCATGACTTTTTTCTTTCACATCTCCCGCACATTTTGAGACCCTGTTTGCGAAAATCGGGGGTGTACTTGCGGAGATATAGCACATATTCGTGACCAATGTCACTGAAAATGGCAATTTCCATTGACTTTTGTGTGTACAATGTATGGGTTTTACAAGAAATGTTGTCAGATGAATGTTTTTTTTCTGTTTTTTCCTCACATAACCTTCTTTTGGGCTATCACCAACTATTCTAGATTTAAAAAAACAATAAAAAATAGAGATTTCAAAACAAAGAAATACATAATAAATTAAAAACAAAGAAATACATAAGAATTTGGAAACACGGAAGGAAACAAGAATATTATCGCGAAAAATTAGCATATGCGCATAATTAATTACTATTATAATCTAATAATTATACAATTTCAATACAGTTGAGTGAGCTGTCTTTTAGATTACATGACTGGCTACTAACATGCTTGATTCCATTGCATTTTCTCAAAAAATGGGGGGAAAACTACAAAAAAATGAAAATTCCTTGAAAAAATTTGAATATTTGCATAATTAATTAGATGAATAAAAAATGATAATAAATATCACAAATTTGACAATGCAGTCTTGTAAAATACATAATGAGACACTTACACACCAAATTTGGTCGCAATCGGTCGATAAACGGCCGAGATCTGACGGGGGGTGCCTAATAGGCCCCCCCCCTCCCCGGGCTATGCAATTTCAAAATAGCCCGGGCTATATAGGGTTAATTCTTTATAGTGTATATCAGATTTTAATAAAAGAGGGGCCACAGCATACAAAAAATAGTGCTGTGAATTACAATTTTTTTATCAATACATATTTCTTCTCATATGTTTTGATGCATTATGCATTTGAAACAATTGTTTTTACCATTTGGAATTTCCAAGTTAAAAGACATTAGCAGTCATCATTAACCAAATTTTAGGAACAAAAATAGTTGTTGACTAAAATGTATTTTGACTTCTGCTGAAAAGGTTACATAAAAATTTCATTTTTTCATGAGTTTGTGGCGAAAAGTCTTGTTAATTATTGTTCATGTATTTACCCATAAATGAATTTTGGATGACAATTTATTTTGCAATGACAGAGATTGACATAGAGAAATGTGTGAGGGATTCCATCCGCATCTTTTGCAACACTCCCAAGAGTGCCACCTATAGGAAGTATGCACACCCGCCCAAGAAGGTAGATCGGATAACGGCAACGTCTCAGATCAAACCTGTCTCGTACTACAGCACAGACTACCACGATCAGCCTAGATCGGAACTGGTGAGTGCATCTTTCACAATTTTTGTATCACTGTTGAATTTCATCTGCTTGTCAGTTGTAGTACACATTCATTCAACATGAAAGGGGAATTTCACATTCATTGAAAGATTTTCATCAAATTTTAACTAATATTTTTTCTGAATTGTTTCTGCTTTTATTAGAACCAGCTTAGTGTCAGGCTGAACTACCCCTGTAAACATTTTGAAATCATTACCACAGCTGGCCTTTTTAAAGTTTTTGAATTCTTATTTACCAACGTAATTCAATCTTTACATATTTTCTTTGAAGTCAAGAGAAGCCCTTTCGCAGAAAGACCTGAAAGAAGAAGTGGCTCCTCGAATCTCTGCTGAAGATCTTCTTGAACTCTGTGACCTTCGTGGCTCCAACTCTTCTCATAGTCCAACCAAGAAGAATAAGAACAGCAAGCCAATCATCCTCATCGTTGACATCCGGTCTAGTGACGAGTATCCTTGTAAATGAAACAATGTGATTATAATCTGTTCATTAGCCATCCAGCTCGTCGTCAACCTGGCAATTTCTAGAGTTCGAACGACTGGAGCCGAAAGTGAAATAAAACAAATCATATACCAATCTTATCCTTCAAAACAAAACCATGCTAGGTTTATGCATTTTCTCTGCTTTCCAGCAGCTGAGTATTTTGTTTGAGAATAACCCGTATTAGCCTGCTTCAAAAATAGACTGGTTTTTTTTTTCAAACTCTTGTTTTTATTGTTTTTACAATGGAAATCGTTGCAGACTTTATTCTGACCATAAACAAGATTAAATCGATTGAGCTTT
This sequence comes from Lytechinus variegatus, assembly GCF_018143015.1. NCBI lineage: Eukaryota > Metazoa > Echinodermata > Echinoidea > Temnopleuroida > Toxopneustidae > Lytechinus > Lytechinus variegatus. Next base: position 22,951,155 of record NC_054740.1, read on the forward strand.
ATCCTTGAAATTCGAAATAAGGATACATCCATGAATTTCGGCTAAAAACACAATTCACATTGGATATGCACACATATTCATGTGTTTTTCAGTGACGTGCACTTATGTAATGTTTTGTAATTTCTGAACCATACACCGGGGCATTGCTAATTGGTATTGAAAGTTGCATAAGATTTCAAAGAAAAAATAGGCCTGGTCAAAAAATTTGGCACAGCGGATTTATCTTGAAAAGTGTTGAGTGGCAGCTGAATCTACCCCCCCCCCCCTTGGTCATATTAGTGTTTAAAGGACAAGTCCACTCCAACAAAGAGTTGATTTAAATAAAAAGAGTAAAATCCAATAAGCAAAACACTGAAAATTTTAACAAAAGGATGTAAAAAAAGAAAGCTATTCACCAGTTTTAAGTTTCGCTTAATTTCACAAAACAGCTATATGCACATCCCGGTCAGTATGCACATGAGGGAACTGATGACATTTCTCACTATTTCTTTTGCATTTTATCATATAAAATATAAAATATTATAATTTTCTTCCCATTGTCCTGTGAAACAAAGGTTTATTTCTCCCTGAACATGTGGAATTACCATTAACATTTAATTATTCAGTCAAGTTGGTCCTTATTGTCATATCTGTAAAAATTGAAATATTGTATAATTCACACAAAAACAAAAATAGTAAGGGGCATCATCTATTCTCTCATTTGCATTTGACTATAAAATAAGCAAAACTTGAAAATGCCATAACTTGATTTTGATAAAATTTTCAGCGTTACTCTTGAGTGATTTTTCTCTATTGATTTAACTCAACGTTTTTTCTGAGGTGGACTTGACCTTTATTAAGCAAAATATTCAGCTGGCAAGCAGTTAAAGGAAACCAAAACCCAAGAAAAGAAGTAATCTTATTGGAAAGAGTAAAATGAGAGGAACAATTTAAAAAAAGTTTCATCAAAATCGGTTACGAAATAAGCAAGTTATGAGCATTTAAAAACTCTTGTTATACTTTCTATGGGCATCCTCAAATTGGCAAACGTGCTTCAAAAAGGCTGATTTTGTGGACAACTCTCCATTTGTTTTGTACACAAATTTTCAGATTTTCCTCATTATCTTTCAAATTGCATCTTGCTTCCTTCTGAGCACAACATATGTCATGGGAAAATATAATCCACACCATATATGTCAAGGTCAGGAGGAGATAATGTGAAATATGTAAAATAAAGGGGAAAATCTGAAAATATGTGTACAAAACAAATGGAGAGTTGTCCACAAAATCAGCCATTTTGAAGCACGTTTGCCAATTAGAGGATCCACATAGTAAGTACAACAAGACTTTTTAATTGTCCATAACTTGCTTATTTCATAACCGATTTTGATGAAACTTTTTTTAAATTGTTCCTCTCATTTTACTCTTTCCAATAAGATTGCTTCTCTTCTTGGGTTTTGGTTTCCTTTAATATGCATGAAACTTGTATTGGTGTGCTTTGTAGCTTATAGCATTTCACTTTGTGAATTTCACCTTTAGCTCTTCGTAGGGTCTTTTTGGAGTGCACACTTTTCTGTCTGGGGCATTCAGGATATTTTCTGAGACACTTTACTTCCTAGACCACAGGGCTCCCACATGGGATTAACACAACATTTGCTCCTGCAACAATTCCTCTGGGCATTATTTTGTCTTGGGTTTAGGGTCGTGCTTAGTTGGGTAGGGTTTAATGTTAAATCCAGGGTTGACATTAGCCATTTTATAAGGGTCCCTAGCCCATCAGGGAAAATTATTTTACTTTTTTCCAGTCAGGAAAAAATGAGGGAATTTGATTTTAAAAAATACCTCAAATCACAGAATTTTGATTAGCCCAAAAGTCAAAAGCACGGTAGTCAGTCAGACTCTGTTATATTTTGTTGCATATCAAAACAACATCCATTGAATGTCTGGTTGTGGTGGTACTAATTAGTTTGAAATTATTGCTTTTATACTGAATATACATGTAATTTACTGCAACAACTTAGAAAACATGCACAACTGGGAATGCAGGGCTCGAATTAAAAATTGAGAGGGTCAAGGCCATTTTTAAAATGGCACTTTCAGCTTGGGGTAAAGTGGCCTTGGATGCCCCAAAATTTCTAGGGGCATGAAGGCCACTTTTATTCTGGTCAAAAGGGCACAAAGGCAAATTTTTCTAAAGGGCATGAAGGCCACTTTTTGTCTCACCTGCATAGCAGAGTGAGACTATAGGCGCCGCTTTTCCGACGGCGGCGGCGTCAACATCAAATCTTAACCTGAGGTTAAGTTTTTGAAATGACATCATAACTTAGAAAGTATATGGACCTAGTTCATGAAACTTGGCCATAAGGTTAATCAAGTATTACTGAACATCCTATCAGAGTTTCATGTCACATGACCAAGGTCAAAGGTCATTTAGGGTCAATGAACTTAGACCATGTTGGAGGAATCAACATCAAAATCTTAACCTGAGGTTAAGTTTTTGAAATGTCATCATAACTTAGAAAATATATGGACCTAGTTCATGAAACTTGGACATAAGGTTAATCAAGTATCACTGAACATCCTGCATGGGTTTTATGTCACATGACCAAGGTCAAAGGTCATTTAGGGTCAATGAACTTTGGCCGAATTGGGGGTATCTGTTGAATTCCCATCATAACTTTGAAAGTTTATGGATCTGATTCATGAAACTTGGACATAATAGTAATCAAGCATCACTGAACATTTTGTGCAAGTTTCAGGTCTCATGATTTAGGTCAAAGGTCATTTAGGGTCAATGAACTTTGGCCGAATTGGGGGTATCTGTTGAATTACCATCATAACTTTGAAAGTTTATGGATCTGATTCATGAACCTTGGACATAAGAGCAATCAAGTATCACTGAACATAGGGAATTACCCTACCCATCACTGAGGTATTGGTAAAATGACATTTTTGACATTATTTAATATCATAAAATAATAAATTCATCGTATATATCAAATTATTGAGAGAAAAGGGCATGGCAGCCAAAGGAAAAAAGGCATTTTTTTTTACCAAAGGGCATGACGGCCAAAGGAAAAGGGCAGGTAAGAATATGGCCGTGACTGAATAACTTTTCTGGAGGGCATAACGGCCAAGCAAAGAGGCATCCATGGACATGGCCGTCGATTAATTCGAGCCCTGGGGAATGGGTTTAAATAATTATCAGGGAATTTTTAAACTTCATAAGGGAAAAATCAGGGAATTATGTTTTCGTGAAAAGCCAGGAACCCTGTTGATTGGTGTGTGGAATTTTTGGAGCAATTGTTCCAAAAGTAATTGTCATGGAACCCCCCCTCCCCCTGGACACGATAACCTGAAAGCTGAATGTCCGTATGAATGTTCCTTGACTGATAAACCTTGTTAACAGCTTCTCAAGAGGACATATACCAGCCAGTGTGAACATTCCATTCAACTCGGCTTTCTCACCCGAAGGGGACTTGATCCCCTGTCCTGCAGTGACGCAGCTGTATAACCACAGGGGCAGGGTGGTGACGGTGGTAGGACACAAGGGAAAGAATGCACCCAATGTGAGTATGATTCAAAATCATTTCAATTCAGGTTTATTGCAAAACAAACATAATTGGCAATCACAGACTGAATTGAATTGTACATGCTTACACGAAGCCAGTAAAATGTGATGAAAGAAGAATTGAAACTAACATAACAAATATTAAAAAATGCAGATCTCGGCGATTGATCACGCGATTGCGACGTAAATTGGCACGTGCGTTACCCATGGTTTAACCCTAAAAGGACTGGGCTATTTGAGATGTATTGAGGACTGCCCCCCCCCTTCTGATCTTGGCCCCTGTTCCCGCAGAAATTTGGCATGCACATTCTTTAGCACATAAGCTATTTTGATCTCAAAATTTGCAGGAGACTTGAAAAAAAAGTTAATGAGCGACGCGGTCAAAAATTTGCGCGGCGAATTAATCGCAAATAATGATGATGGATGCTGAATCAGCACCCCCCCCCCCCCCAGTCTTATTAGGGTTAAAGAAATAATCCTCCAGTTTATTCTGAGACTAAAGAATTGAGAATAGGGAGAGCAGTGTCTGGGAAATCATGCAACAAAGCTAATAGACACAGCTTGTGTTGATTTAGCTAAAATAAAAAGCCTATTGTCTTGTACACCTTGCATAGGCTATATATTCATAAATGTATTTTTGTTAAAGGTTATCATAGGAATTTTTTTAACACACTTATTTCCCCAGAAGTTAATACATTTGCAATACTTCTTATTAATACAAACTACATACAGTATTCCTCTAAATATTATTGATGATTCTATTCTGTGTCTGTTTCTGTTTATGGTAACTCCTGTAGGAACTCGGCAGGACAGCATTTTTTGCTGGTAAACGCTAAGCCCTTATATAACCAATTACCTAGGAAACATTTTTACGTGTTGGTTAATCAGTCACAGTGTCAGTCACAGTGGCTGACCTTATAGATGACAGATATTACTCTCGGGCCTTTTTATCAAAGTGGAGACAATGGCAGTGAGGATTTGAACTCACAACCTTGCAATTATGAGTCCCATGCTCTAACCACTAGATCGTCCAACTTTCCTTTTCATTTTTTTCATATCAAGTTTGCAAGAGAGCTGGTCAAGCTTGGCTTCAGCAAGGTATGTGTGATGCATGGTGGGATCGATTGCCTCCGCTCGACTGGACTCCTCACCGTCTCTTCACCCGACCTTTGACCCGATCCTGTCTCCGTAGTGCGAGCAACTTCACGGCCTGTGACGGTAAAGCAATAGTGAGAGAAATTTGTCGTAGTATCCAAAATATTCATCAACAATGACCTCTTTACATTTGTATTGTGTATATGAAATAAATTCTGATATATACGTATTGGGTTAAATTCTGATAGCCATGGTTTATTAAAACTTGGGTTAACTTACACCACAGTTTTATGGAGTGCCACTTCTTGTCAACTTATTCACCAATTAACAATTATTCCTATCCTACTGCAAAAATGTTATTAATCAAAAAAATGTTAAGTCCCGAAATATTACAAATATCAAAATGCAGTACTCTAATTAATTCTAATTGATGTGTATATTTTAATTGCCATGAATATGGAAGCCATGGAATACTATGAAGCCAGCATTCTAGTTAGACTGGGATTAAACCTAGGTATAATTACCAGTATACCACCCATTATGTATTAGACACACCATCGTTATTTGCATCAGTGTAGAGAAATTACACATCTCATCAAAATTATTCTACTGCATTGAAAAACCATTACTGTGAAAATAGATTTTTTTTCTTTACAGATTTAAAATGATACTCCAGGCTGAAAATGAAAGTGTGTAATAAATGAAATTCAACGAGCAAAATGCTGAAAATTTCATCAAAATCTGTTCGTTGAGTTATTGAATATTTAAGTTTTGCATTATTTTGCTTCCGCTCATTAGTACGCAATAGATGGGCTGATGATGTCATGTCTCCATTTTCTCTTAATTACTTGTTTCATTTATGAAATCTAAATTATTTCATATGTTTATACATTATGTGCATTAACATTCCTCTCTTGTAGCGAAACAGGTTTCAGCAGTGATTATCTTGCACAATATTTTCATTCTTGGAGGATGAAATTCAATAAACATAATTCCATTTAGTTAAGTACTAAAGAATATTAAGTGGAGAGATGACATCATCAGCTTGCTCATTGCATATTCATCTGGACACACACAGAACACTTTCAAGAAATAACACAAAACTTTGAATTGCCATAACTTTGCATTTCCTCATCCAATTTTTATGAAATTGTCAAATGTTTTGTCCATTAATTTTTTGTTGTTGATATTTTTCAAACCACATGATTTTCAGCCGGGGTACCCTTTTAAACAATTAAAATGGTTTAAAGATAGAAGCTATGCATTGATTATCAGCAAGGAATATCAATGACTTTATTGACACCAAGTGGTGTCTTGGATGTACATGTACAACAGTACATGTAGATATATTTTTATAGTCCCTCTTTAGTGTATGTATTGATCTGCACCTGGCGCATCTCCGACAACTCAGTTTACACGTGTTCCTATATCCTCTGAGGGAGGGTGCCATGAGATTATGTCATGCGTAAGGTTTTTACTGTATTCCGATCAATATCCAACAAAATTCCATACCACTATTTTCATAGATGTAAGCAAGAAAATCTATTTTTTCGTCTTTTTTTTGTCTCACTAGTAAATTGATGGAGAGTTCAGCGATAATTGTCAATAATGTTTACCTTATGAACACAAAAATTTGTATTGTCAATTAGTCCACTTTTTCCTTGTATCTTGCCAATTACGTCATGTTTGTTCATCTTTTTTTCTTTTTTTTTTCTTAGATGTAACTTCGCGATTAGCTGACATATAATTCTCACTAATCCTCTTTTCTTTTACCTGTGGGTGTTTATTTTATTGCTATATAATGTCAGTAGTTGGATTTTCTTCACTTGTTTTTAAAATGTAAGAAATCAGCATAAGTGCATGTGGGATCGGATAAGAATGATTATTGCTTGGAAAAATCAACTCTCAGGAATGATATAACTCTCAACAAATACTACTGAATTGTCATTTAATAGAGCATATTCCAATTCAGTATTATAGCGCTATAGCAATTAGGTCTTTTCTACCTGAATAATTTAGCTTAATTTATATTCAAACAATCAAACACTTGGTTGGTCATTTCATCAAGTTGTGTTTGAACATATTTTGAGACGGTAACCACAACTAACATCGTAATTAAACCCAACATCCTCATGTGAATACGTGCAACAATTGATGAAGGCCCAGTATCTGTAAGCATATCACAATTCAAAATAAGTAATGTGTTCAGAGAGGTGGGTAACCAGTGCCCAAAGTATCATCAGGGATCTGGCGGCAACCTCCAAGAATATAGCACACTTTTCTTGCCACCACTTAATGAGATAGTCGCCCAATGAACGTCCTTCTCCCCGATATGCATCCAGCTCTTGAATGCGAACCTCTTTGGTCCACTCCTCTATCCATTACCACCATTACACTGTATCTCTTCATCCGAAAACCCCGTCCTTGTTTGGCTGGAGTCCTGCTAAGGAAGTTGGTCCCGCTGTCCTGCCTCTTTGATCTCCAACGCCTCCTGCTCAATTTCACAGTAGGCGTCTTCCCTTACTTCACCACAGACCGCACCTGAATTTTTACACATATGCAGTTTGTACAAATGTAACAAAGTAGTATAGGTAATTTGTTTTTCCTATTAATAAAGAAAGTCACTTGTTATCCTGTGTTGCTACATCAACTCACAACTGGGCGCTGATCCTGGTTTATTGTCATTCACAGTATATATACATAAAAGTTCAAAAGGAAATGTTTTCCTGTTGCAATAATCACAATATATCAGAGCTCTGTAAAAATGGTCCTCCAATCAAAAGTAATGATATTCGCGAAGTCCACGAATGCAAAATAAATGTGTAGAAATACTATTGAGCGATGTCCGCAAGGTGAAAATAGTAGTAAGATGAAGTCAAATGAATAACACAAAATGCTTGAAAGATAAGGAGAGGTGGTGTGGTACATCCAAGTGTTATGGAAGTTGGGAGCACACTGGCTGAAAAATAAAGATTTCATCCTGAAAGAAGATTTCACAAGTCAGCAATACAGGCTTGTATTATGAGAAAGAAACCCAGTAATTGTTCAGAGTTTAATGAGCCATGTTGGCAAAAGATGGGTTGAGGCAGGAAAAGTTGAAAACAAGTTTGGAGTTACAGAGGAGAGTGTGATTAGAGATGTTAATAACAGGAAAGATAACTTTTCTCACAAAAGTTATTTCCTGGGTGGTGAAATGTTATCACTAAAATTTTAATTAAGTTTTTAAAGGGATGCTACAGTAGCATACACATGTATGCATTGCAATAGAGGGAAATGAAATTTTTGCCAGATTGATTGTGAAAGTGTATGTTCATTTTTATTTCTTCTTTCTTTTTATTGCATAACAAGGTCTCATCAAATTCTTCTTAAATGCACAAATGAGACAGAGCTAATGTTCACACCTTTCGCATTGAAACATTTTGTACCCTGACTTAGGAACCACCTTGTCACGCCGGTGTCGGTGTTAAAACGTATTTTGTTATGATTTAACAAGGGAATTGTACTATGCGTCAGCCTATCAATCTTCTCGTTCAGCTCCTTATTGGTGCTCCTCAGAGCAACCTTCCTTCTTCTTGGACATCACCATACATGTACTTTCACAGTCTACTTTCTGTGTTTCTTCATCAATATCCACTTTTGACTCTTCTGGCACTTTTCCTTACTCTCCTTAGTCCTCTTTAATGAAACATGAAGATGGTCAATGGAAGTCCCCCCCCCCCCCCCCCCGATGCATGCAGTAATTTGTAATTCTCATATTACTAGATCAATGTACATGTAATATGTGAAACCCAAAATACTGGATTGCTATTACATACATGTATTGTTTGTACATGAAGCCTACATGTATATAAATTTATACAACTGAATTTTAGATACATGTACTCCTTTGGATGACAATCTGTATTTGTTGATTGGATTTACAAGATGTATGTGTATGCCAACTTGCCTTCCTATTGGTCATTGAAACTCAACCTCCCTATTTTTTCCATACTGTGCTTAAACTACTGCCACACAGGAATGCCTATAAACATGCATGCTACTGTCCTTCTGCAAACCAGGCGACGATAACATACATGTACCCATAAGAAAGGATAACATACCTTTTTCTTCTTTCTCCGGTGAGCTGTCCTATCTTTCCTTCTCTGTCTTCCAGAGCTTTTCCTCTTGACATTTACTGCTTTCTTTGTGCTGGGAGTGACACATTGCTGACATTTGCTTTGCAAATAGTATGTACCGGTACTTGTGTATGCTTATATGGAATCCATCCAACAATTTTTTGCCAATGTGTTATCCTGGGGGTAGCTTCGGTGATGGTTTTATGTTTATGACCTGTGGATGAATAAAGCCATCTGATGCGATGTATGTTCGACTTCTCCTTCTAGGCTGCCACTTTCTTTTTCCTATTATTTACAAAGGAATGAGCGATTGTCTCTTTTTGATCATTTTGTCTTTATAACCTTCTGTGGATGAATAAAGCCATCTGATGTGATGTATGTTCGACTTCTCCTTCTAGGCCGTCACTTTCTTTGTTCTCTTTCCTATTATTTACAAAGGAATGAGCGATTGTCTCTTTTTGATCATTTTGTCTTTATAACCTTCTGTGGATGAATAAAGCCATCTGATGTGATGTATGTTCGACGTCTCCTTCTAGGCTGTCACTTTCTTTGTTCTTTTTCCTATTATTTACAAAGGAATGAGCGATTGTCTCTTTTTGATCATTTTGTCTTCATAACCTTCTGTGGATGAATAAAGCCATCTGATGTGATGTATGTTCGACGTCTCCTAGGCTGTCACTTTCTTTGTTCTTTTTCCTATTATTTACAAAGGAATGAGCAATTGTCTCTTTCTGATCATTTCGCTTCTGTCGTTTTGGTGTCCAAATCCTTTTTAGTTCTTTAGGAATCCATGTTCTCGAGGAATGTGTAAAGTACGTAGAAGCTTTTTGACTTTGTCTTGCAAAAAATGAGAATAAAAACAAATCCAAGGAGTATGAAAAAAAAGCTTCACCTAATGCTTTTTTCAAGTCGCTCACTTTCGCTCCCGGAAAACAAAGAAAATTGTAGTCGTAGTCCAAATTCAAATGATACAAATAATCCTTTAAGTTTATGATAATAGAATCTACAAAAAAGGACTTTCTTATCCTAGTGGGACATGGTGGCAATGCCATGCTGAATCCATTTCCTGACACTGAAAATGATGAAAGAATGAGTTATCTGTAATTAGTTCAGCACACTGCACACAACTCTTCCCCTATTCCTTCTTTTCTTAACAAGATACAATCTTCCATGTAGATCTAATGTTAATTGAAACTTAATAATTCCCAAACATTTTTACAATTCTTTGAGTTTGGATTACACATGCATTTGTACCTCCCTTTTAGGTAGTTCCACGTGATAGAATTCTCTAGCTTCCCCTCATGGATCCTGCTCTTCTTCGAATAAAAGTTAAACATTGTAAACTTGTTGAGCAAACTGAAAAATGTGACTCATCTAATTTAGACATTACTTCATCAAAGTATTTATCTACCTTTTCTGACCATTCTAGCCACATACAATCTTCGTGATCCTTTTGAATTGGATAATTTTGACTACAGCCGATGCAGGACTTATTTACAAGTTCCTTTATGATGCCAGCTAATGATTAGTACTGATGCAACTGGTAAATTTTCAATTCTCACCCAACTGTCTTAGAAAAGTTAAATTTTGGCGATGAATTTCGCAATTGGATCTGTGTCCTTTACAGTCAAATAGTAAGTTCAGTAATTTTAAATGGCATGATAACAGAAGAATTTCAAGTGTAAAGAGGATTACGGCAAGGCTGTCCTCTTTCGGCACTCCTGTTTGTGATTGCAGCTGTCTTTCTGATGCCAAGTTTTCTGCCTAAGTCTTGCACTAGTCTGGACTCAATCTTGTCTTCCCTGATCTGTATGGAGGGTTTCAGGTACACAATGTACTTTGATTTAGTCCTTGAAGAGATGCTGGGCTATGGTCGGTGCTGTTTGATCTTTCATCGGGTAGATATTTTTAACAAGCATTAATGCATATTTTCCCGAAAAATTGTGATGTGAAATTTGGTCTTAAAAGATGATTGTGCCCAAATATTTTGGTAGATTTATCCCTAACAAGTTATATATCACTGGAAAGGTCTCACTCTAAAGAGTTGAAATATGCATGTTATTTCTCTGTAGGGTGTAAAGTTTTTCTGATTCTCAGATTTATTGGGAAGTATTTTTTTTTTCACAGTTTCCACATATTTTGACCTTTAACTATTTATGACATTACCTTATGCCTTTTCTGATTGCATTTTTGAATCCCTCGGACAATTTCGTTTCAGAATATGTATACTTTTCTGGGTATAGGATGTCAAACAAACGGGAAAAAATACAATTGTATAGAATAGAATTCTGTATACATTATGTTCTCTTCAAGTGACAAAAAGTGTCTTTCGTGAAGATATTTTTGGTGGTCACTTTCTATTCAAGAATCAAATAACTTTTTTTTTGGGGGGGGGCAAGTGCCCCCTGACCCCCCGGCTCCGCGGCCCCTGAGTGTGTCCATCGATTAATTTCAGCTATTTAGCTTCATAAACTAATGCAACTTATCTGCTCTTTTAAGAGTGTAGATTATGGGGAAAATCAGCTGATACCTACAGCTGATTAATCATTATTTTGTTCATTGTGACGTCATTGCACAGTTTATAAAGAATTCGCAGATCTTAAAAGTGCGTTGACCCGACACACTTCCCATGACCCGATTTATTTACAACGACATTGAAGTGCTTGAATTCCTTTCAGTGTAAACGAAGCACTTTCTCCCATCATGCAAACACACACACAGAAATCAGTCTCGGGATTGTACAAATTTGCATTGTTTTATGACACAACGATCGTACTAGGCCCATTACGGGTACACATGTACACGCACGGTCAAGTCAGTGCACGTGTACTAAATTCCATCACCGTGTACACGGTAGCATCTGCATAAAGCTTGCGTGGGACTGTAAAGTCAGTGAACAAGCTCACAGCCTCACATTAATTCTTATTTCTCAGACACTGCACATGTTTTAATCACTAATATGTCAATATATTTCAATTAACCTAGAGTGAGTTTACTTCCAAAATCGCAGATTTAATCCACATTTATTCTGGAGACTCAAGTTTTTGTACCACACGAAATGGGTATGCTCCGGTCAGTGCAGGGCCCTAGTTAGCGCCGACGTTCGTTGGATGCGCATTTTGCATACTGTACCGTACATGCATGCACAGATCGCTGCAGAATTGAGTGTAACTGAAGTTATCGATTGATTTTCATTATTTTATTGCCAATTTGAGGAGCGTGTGTTTGTAGGCTTGTAGCACATGTTTATGAGCATATAACACGTAACTGGAGCAATGATCGCTGTTGCAATTGGTGATTCTCGAATTGGCTCTAAAAGTGATTGAAGAATGCTTTTGAGAGTTTCCAGTTACGTGTTATACGCTCATACACATGTGCTACAAGCCTACAAACACACGCTCCTCAAATTGGCAATAAAATAATGAAAATCAATCGATAACTTCAGTTACACTCAATTCTGCAGCGATTGTGCATGCATGTACGGTACAGTATGCAAAATGCGCATCCAACGAACGTCGGCGCTAACTAGGGCCCTGCACTGATTTACTTTTGCATTCTTTATTAATTTAATGCACTGCTAAGCTGAGTTAACTTTTTAATTGCACCAATTTTTGTGGATTGATACTTCTAACTTCTCATGTAAGCTTTAAAACCGTGACTTAGGCCACATGTAGGAAACAGGAATATCCCTAAACTATAAGTATAGTGTAAGACACTGCAAGTACACCACTTAAATTATTTCCTTTGCAAACATACTGCCTCACATACAGTGAATTGAGGGGTACTATTTTTTTCCTTTCACATTGCTCTGAGTCTGTGTACCCCACATGCCAAATTCAAAATGTACATGTACATGTAGGACCTTTTGAGGCTGTGCATTCAAACACACAGATTGTGGGGAATTAATAGAAAGTTATCACTTGTAGTAAATATGGAGTATATTACATGCGTGCAAGACCCTACAAATAAGGACTGTATCAGGCACAAACATACTGACACATGCAACTGAACAAACCTGTTTACTAAAATATTCATTTCTCTGGATTAAAAAAAACAAAAAAAACAAGGTTGTTCGTGACAATGAGAATGCTTGCTATATGATTTCCAGACATAGCATCAAGTAATATACACAGACTTGATGCTTAGTATTGTATTTCATTCATTAACAACAGCATAATGGAATACATGCAACTTGCCATTAGGTCCCCAGGAAAGAAAATCCATATTACAATTTGAATCAGTAAACAGGTTCATTGTGTGCATTTATTTTCCCCTTGTTGTTCTGCTTTACCAATCAAGATGGAGCACTACCAGGGTAAACTAATTTGATCACTTTCTTTCACTTTGATTTGGAGAATTCATCTGAATAAAACTACCTTTGACATAAAATTGACTTCTACTGAAGAAATATCTAAATTCAAGTCTGTGAGTTGTATAAGAAATTATCAACAAGATTGTTTTTGTTTAATCTCTTGTAGAAAAAATACAGGAGAAAGAAGAAAACATGCGCTGTAAGTGTGAAAACACATACAGCTGGATTGCAATAGAAACACAAACGATATTTGGCATAAAACAGAACGAAAAGGGGAACAATGAGCCCTCCTTGGGCTCTATAGGGTTGATAAATACAGTGCAGATCAATTGAACAATTTAAAGCGGTAGATAAACAGTGGCATGTGGAATTAACTGAACAACAAATGCCATTACCAGAGATGCCAACCCTCCCGATTTCATCGGGAGGCTCCCGAAAATTCATCCCAACTCCCGCCCTTACGATTACCATCCTTATCCTCCCGAATTTACGATTTTTTTGCATTGATCAAATTGGATTGGAAGGACATGTATCGTCTGCTAACTTTAGCATGTAGTAACTCCATTACGTTCGCTGCTACTAAATTCTGTGTGAAAAGTAGACAAATAAGGAGCAGTGAAAAGCTGGTGCATGTGATATGCCCGACGGGAATCCACTGTGCACCAGGCCGGTAGGCCCGGCTAGCTTTGCGAGGCGTGTGCGCTCGCGGCCACTGGATTTTTCGAGTCGTGCGGTGGAATATCGGTGTGTGATTTCGGCGTATTGATGGGTTGATATTGACACGAAATGGCGGAAAATCAACAAAAGAAGACCAAGAAATGGTCTCAGAAGTATAAGACTGAATACAGTCTCCAGTACCTGTGTGTTCGGAAGTCGGAAAGAGGAATTTACCATGCATTTTGCGCAATTTGCAGCGTGGACATTTCAGTTTAGCAGGGAGGTCATGATGATAATTCAGAAGCACTTTCGTTCGGGAGCAAACGGCATAGGCCTACGGACATTGCGATGACAAGATCTTCGAGCTCCACTAGTACCCTGTTGTCTTTATTTCACCAAGCAAGGGACCAGCGCTGAGCTTTTCTTTACTGGATTTATAGTGGAACATAACCTGCCTATAGCCGATAGTGATAATTCATCCTTATTGTTGTTGAACAGGTACTTCTTTTGTCCCCTCATTTTTTATTTACATGTGAAAATGCATATTTGATATATTTAATGTTAAAAAAGAGGGATTAATGTTCATTTCAAAACATGTGAAATGTCCCAAAATAAGGGTCAGATTGCACCAGAGAGCATCTAGAAACCCAGAGCTTCCAGGGCCCTAAGGCGGGCCCTGGACCCATCTCCATGATTCGTCCGCAGGGTCGAGCGCAAATGTGCGCTAAGCGCACATAATTTGGTGGCGGTTGCAAATCCTCCCTAATTCTGATTTCCAAAAGTTGGCATTTCTGCATTACTGTCTGAAATACTTGTGACGACCACTGCCCTAAAATCTCATATCATTGCCAGTCAAGTGCACATAAACATTTTAACCTTCTAAATAATTTGCTCTCAAAATATTACTAACACTGCCACCATTTCATTCATACAATGAAATCAATTACTTTGGACTCATTACCCCAACATGTTATATATTGAACTCTCCATACAGCACTTTTAGCTTTGGAATTTAATTCAATTCAATTCAAAATGGTATTTATTAAAAAACAATCATGCATCGCAACATAAATGTTAAATTGTACATAATTTACATCAATAATAAAATACAAATACATTTAACAATTATACAAATAATATACGCTGATAAATATATATATATATTTACACTGGTGGCCAAAATTATTAGAACACCAAGTAAATTTAAATAATTTGAGTTGTTTTCATTCAGTTGACCATTTAAATACCTATGAAATGACTGGAATGTCTACGAAAATCATCATTATACTTTAAAAACTAAATAACATAGTCATGAGTTTGGAACTCGCCCCCAATTTGCCCTAACTCGCCCTTTTTTGTGTTAAGCTACCAATTGTAAAATCTAAAAATCTTACTCCTATCAAGGTTAAAGCGTCATAACGTTAAATATATCAGGTCTCTACCTACAAAAGTATACCTTTTCGCAAAGGAAAATTCATGATAATGTCAAAAATGGCATTAACGATAAGGAAGGGTGAAGTAGTAACAAATTATGTGGGGGCTTTTTGAATTATTTGTGAGGGCTGGGCCCCAAATTCTTAATTTGGAGCCCCTATTTTAGTATTTCTTTCCTCTGACCCTTAATTATTCAACATATTTGAATTGCTCATGAAATTTGCTCTAAACAAATTTCATTTATAAGGAATGTCTTCATTTCATAAAAAAAGATAATCTTAACCTCACAAGGGGCATGGTTATTTTGGTCATCTCACCACCAAAGGAGGGGGCCAATCCACCCCTTCTTGTATGATCAAATTTTCTGAAACTTCGCATGTATTTGAGGTATATTAAAATAAATAATCCTGCATAGTTTCAAACTTATATCTCAAACACTTTTTTTAGCAATCGGCACATGTAATGGCATTTTACTTTTTTGGCATTTGAGAAGATGTTTAATACACAAGTCTATGGGGGAACCAAAAGTACATAGCGCAACGATTTTTAATGCTGTGCATTACTTGATGGTAAAAACTATACAAATTTGGTATCAAAATATATGTAAGACCCTATGCTAAACGGTCATGAAAGCTAGTGGCACACAAAAGATATCTTTTATCATACTTCGGCAAATGAAATAGGGCATTTAAATTCCCATAGACTTTGCGTAGGTTCAGGTGTTCTAATAATTTTGGCCACCACTGTACATACCGGTATGCATACAGTTGAGGCCAAAAGTTTACATACACCAGGTAAGAAAACATAGACATGATTTTTTACCACCATAAGAACATTGGGGATCCTTTATTTTGATGAAGATGGTTGGGTATGGTATCTACTTTAGTTTCAAAAAGTATGTTTTAATATTTAGAAACATATACGGTATATGGTTGATTGAACTTCAATTTGGATAAATTCAGTGGGTCAAAAGTTTACATACACTAACCAAAATTGGTGATGGTGTTGCCTGAATTTAGCCTTATTTTTCATTTTTTCACTAGTTGAAACAGCCAACAAGCTTCATGTATACTTCTTATGAGATTATTGTCCATTCCTCCAGCAAGACTGCAACAATTCAGTCATATTTCCAGGTTTCCTTGGGTGAATACCATGTTTGGGGTCTGCCCATATGGTTTCTACAGGGATTTGGTCTAGACATGTGACAACCCCTCCTCATTCCCCCTTTGCTCAGTTTATCCACTCTAAAAAATAATTTAAATGAATGTTTGGGTTAATGTGGTAATTAAGGAGTTAATATTATTATATTTCCAACTTTAGACTGGCTTATTAACATGATGCTACATGGTTCATCATCCGATTTTACAATCAATAGGGTTTATCAATGGAGATTACACATTGTTTGTGTATTGAGATGTTGGAGCATGTAGCATCATATTAATACACCAGCCTAAAAGTAGTAACCATGTTAAAATTGTGTCTTCGGTCACCACAAAAACCCAAACATTCATTTTAATTAGTTTACAAAGGGGTGAAACAGAGAAAGGGGGAGATTATGGAGGGTTGTCAAATTTCCAGACCAGATCTCTGTAGAAACCATATGGACAGACTAAAAGTACAATGGTATTCGACCAATTAAATCTGCAAATGGGACTGGATTGTTGCAATCTTGCTGGAGGAATTGACAATAAACTCAGGAGTAGTATACAGAAAGCTTATTGACAACTCCAACAAGTGAAAAAATAAAAGAAGAAAAAAATACTTAGGGTAATACAGGTACCACCATCATCAATTTTTGTTAGTGTATGTAAACTTCTGACCCACTGAATTTATCCAAACTGAAGTACGATCAACCATATATATATTTCTATATATTTTCTATTTAAAAAAATACTCTTCGAAAGTCAAGAAGATACTATAACTACCCATCTCCATCAAAATAAAGGATCCCAAATGTTCTTATGGTGGCAAAAATCACATTTATATGTTTTCTCACCAGGTGTATGTAAACTTTTGGCCTCGACTGTATTTATATATAATCAACAGTTAACACCTCTTTGATAGAGGCTGAGCTGTTGATTTAAAAATGCTTCCAATTATTCCATTGAGTATACAAGCATAATTCACCTAACATTAGGTCAGTACAATGTAAAGATAATTAATTTTGAATTGCAATTCTAGATCTGGCAATAAAATCATTTATGTTGCCTGACAGTATTTGTCCTGATCGTGTGACTTCAGGCACAATAAGATTCTTTGATAGATCAAGAAGGAAGTGATCCAGTTAGTGTATGGTGTATACCTATTTCGATGGATCAGAAAAAAAAAACTTGAAAATTGACTAGTAAGCAAGACATAAAAAGTATTCACCCTCAGGTCATTCAAACTGAGTGCAAAGAAAAAGTATGCCTTTTAAGGGGGGAGGTCACTCAAAGACAAATGTGCTACCTATGCGTGTCCCCAGTCCCTGAATGGACCCTATTCGACCGCTCACTGACTTTTTACTTTCAGGTCTTACGCATCTTTTGAGACCAAATTTGCGATGCCCGGGTACGCGGTTCCGAAATTACGCAACATTTTGTACGTGCATGTCAGACCCAAAATCGCTCAAAAACGTGATTTTGTGTACAAAGTCAATGCAAATTGTGTTTTCACCCATAAATCATAAATGAATGATTATTTTTACATTTGCTGGTTTAAATGAATTTATTTTATGCTGTTTATGGTCGCAAAAGAATCCTCAACAAAATTCACTGAAAAAACAATGAAAAACATAAGGTCAAAAAAACAGAGAAATACATAAGAAATTCACAAAACAATAAAATACATAGGAAAAAGATTATGTTTTGGCTATTTTTTTTGCAGATCTTTGTTAGAAATGTCAAAATAGATATTTTCACCAAAAATTAGCATTCTACTAGCCTTTTAAAATGAGTTAAAGGCAAAAGCACAATTTCATACACTAATTTGCATAATTAATTACTTAAAGAATATAAAAAATGATTTTTTTGAAAATTTTACTATACAGTCTTGTAGTTTACATCTGGCTGTACGCACGTGCAAATTTTCACGTGGATCACGCGATCAACGGCCGAGATCTGAAGGGGGGTCAAATTGACCCCCCCCCCCAGTATATGTTGGTCCAAAATAGCCCAGTTAAAATAGGGTTAAAGGGGAATCCAGCCTTGGCCATAAAATGTTATGTTGGGAAGGAGAAAAATAAATTAAACAGAATGGTGAAAGTTTGAAAGAAATCAGACAAGCAATGAGAAAGTTATAGCTGCTTTAAAATTGAGATCACTAATACTATGTAGATTTCAAATTGGCAACTGTGTAAGTAAATTATGACAAGGGGCAAGGACAACTTTCCCATAGGCCATGTACTTTATTATCAGGGATTTGTGGTTTTCTCCTAAGTACCCATTCCCCTGGGGCAGTAATCTAAATATAACCCAGGTAGTATATTGTAGTATGTCCTCATGGAAGAAAAATATAATTTGAAATAAAACTTTTGGGAAAAATGACATTTTAGCCATAATATGTACTGGAGTACATGGAAGAGTAGTCCTTGCCTTACATCACTATGACATCCCATACGCGGCCAATTTGAAGTCTCCATGGGTATAGTGATTACCAATATTTACAACTTTTAAAAATTCATAACTTTCTTGTTGTTTGTCCAATTTTGTTCAAACTTTCACCTATCAACTTGTCTGATTTTTCTTTTCCTTATAAAAACAAGTTTTTATTTGGGTTGGATTCCCCTTTAAGTCGATCTCGAAAACATTCACCCTTTTATCAAGTTTACATGTGCCATATTCACAAAATACACAATAAACATTCAAACTGCAATTTCTTTAGTAGTGATCAAAAACATAAAATGGTTTGCGCAGTTCTAATATTTTGCCAATACCAGTGAGATTTTGTTTAACCCTAAAACTCCCGGGGTATTTTTATTCTTGTCATTCCCGGGGGGGCCCATTATGGCCCCCCCCTTAAGATCTCGGTCGCGGATCGCGCGATCACAACGAAAATTGGCATGATGGTAGAGAATGACGTAATCTACACAATTGCATTGGTAAATATCACGAAATTCATATATTTAATTTTATATGAATTAATTATGCTAATTTATTCATGAAATCATATTTTTTGCTCTGATTCACTAAATAAAGCTCCTAAAATGCTATTTTTTGGTGAAAATATTCCTTTTAGCATTCCTAACAATTGTGAATGAAAAAAACTCTGGTACCGAGACCGATTTCTTATGTATTTTATTGTTTTTTTTAATTTCTTATGTATTTCTTTGTTTTTTTACTTTTGTTTTTTATTGTTTTTTTGATGGAAATTGTTCCAGACTTAATTCTGATCATAAACAAGACAAAATCGATTAAGTTTAACCATTAAAATTAGAAATAATGATAATTTACGAATTTTGGCTAAATACACAATTTGCATTGGATTTGTACATGAATTCACGTTTTTGAGCAATTTTGGGTCTGACATGCACTTACATAATGTTGCGTAATTTCGCAACCGCATAGCCGGGCATCACAAATTTGGTCTCAAAAGTTGCGCGAGACTTGAAAGTAAAGTCAGCGAGCGGCGCGGTCAAAAAATTTCACGCGGTGGATTTATCGCGAAAAATGTCTAGGGGGGGCCATTATAGCCCCCCCCCCCAGGAGAATTAGGGTTAATACCAAAATTGCTATGTTGTTTCAATATCTCACAAATATGTAAATATTCAGTACGTCAGTGAAGTATATGCAATTATGTACATGTACTTCTTATGTGCAAGCAGAGCATGATTAATGTGCAAAGTAAGTTTGTTGGAGCCAAAAGTTGACATTCACATGACTGTGCATTTCCATAGAAAAGTTCTCTTGGAATGCCCTTTGGAGAAGAGTAGCACATAAATTAATGTTTATCTAACGGTTCAAAAGCACACATCCAGGTATTTCACTGGTACTGAATCCCATAACATTTATCTTAGAGTTATCCTATGCAACAGAATGTTATCAATGTTACAGACAAAAGGTTTTTCAATAAATTTCCTCTAATCGCATTACATCTACACACATGTAGCAAGGAGGCCAAGGTCCTGAGTGTGTACATCACCCAGAAATCAGGTTTACAAGACAGTGCAGCCAATAAAGGCAAAACTGAACTGCAAGGTTGTACAACATGCTTCATCCTATTTATGGGAATGACAAGCTTAATTCATTTTGGGAACTTGAATTAGTATCAAAAAACAAAAACAAATAGTAACACATTTTAAAATGCTATTTCATGAAAAATCCCACATCCTGATTTTGTATCAAGACTAGACCAGGGGCAGACTAACGGTGTTCTAAAATTTGAAATCGATTATTAAAACCGAAGTGTAAGTTTGTGAGTTCTCTACATTGTACTGTATGACACGCTTTCAGATTTTAAGCAGGTTTGACTGACAAAAATCCAAAAATATAAAGTTTCAAAACAAAGGATGTTAAATATGTTTTCTAGACTGAAATTTAGTGTAAAATTAATTTCTGAAGTTGGAAATGCAAAATCTTGAACCCTTTTTGTGATACGGGTATTATGCAATATGGGTGTGCTTAAAGCTGTATGCAAAGAAAATCAAAATATCACATATCAGTCTTTTTTGCTTGTAAGGGCTCTTCAAAATCAACCTAATTGCTTTTTTGAGATTATAAATTGTGTTCTTTTGCAAAATTGACAGCTAGTATGTGTCTAAACAGCATTTTGGTTGAACGATTGCGCAATACTGGCTTATGATTGCACAATACCTTCTGAGGATTGTCACTAACTTTGTAAAAAAAAATAATTCAAAAGAAATATGAGCATTTTGCCAATTTTGTGAATTTTACCTTGTAGTAATATTTTCTGGGAATTACTCATTAACTTTTCAACCATATTGGCCTTGTAATTTTTTTAATGAGCCCTCAAAATGGCAAATTTTTGTCTAAATTTTGGATGACAAAAATTGTAAAAAAAAAATAAATAGAAAGAAATAGTTGAAATATTAAAACAATTTATCCTATGCCCAAGTAGAGACTTATAATGAGCATAACTGATTAAATTTTTAAGCCTATAGGTCCTATACTTTTGCATACTTGCCCGTTTTGTAAATTTCTTTATTTTTTACACAAATTAAAAAATTAGGGAGTGGGAATAACTTTTTATCATTTTTATATCATTCTCCTCCCAGAAATACATTAAATTAGGCACCAAATTAAAGCTTATTAAATTCTGCATATTTTGGTATGTAAATTATTAATGTAGCCCCTTGGACTGAAGAGATATGATTTTTCAAATCAATTTTTTTTGTCCGAAACTGCTAAATTTTGAAAGTCAATTGTCACAGGATGCGTCATTTTTGAATGGCTGTTGCACAAAAAGTATGAAACCAATTTCAAAACAAATAAAAGAATCCATCAGACTGTTTACTGGGCTGATACAGAAACATTAAAAATGGCCGTATGTATGCATATTGTTGAGCCTACAGGTATTTAAAGATAGGAAGTAAATTTTTTTGTCACTGAAAAAGTGCCGTTTTCAGGCAAAATTGGCCATAAATCCATGATTTGTGGCGAAATGCTGTATAAAACAAGGTTTTGGACTAAAAATTCACAATCTACATCCATTTTTACCCTAGAAAACGTACTTTTGATGTATAGCATGGCTATAATTACTCTGCTGTGATTTTTTACACACTTTGTCAGTGAAACCTGCTTAAAACCTGAAATGGTGTCGTATATAGACTGAACAACTTCTAGTAAAAAAAAAAATGTAATAAAATATGATACCATACGATAATAATTATACCCTTGTGGTCACAAAGCACTCAACATATTGGGTGGTATATGTATGTTCGGCGCGAATGGGTGTCTTTTTTGGCCTTCCCAGATCTTCCCAATCGCTCCTAAGGGTATACTTTTTGATAATTTTGAAAAAAATTCAGTTCTTAAGGGTATACTTTTGGCCAAATACCCGTTTTTAAAGCCCACATTTTCCAAAATTTTCTAAAGTTGTGTAAAATTTTGCCGAAAATAGAGAAAATTTGCGAAAAAACAAGTTCTTATGGATATCAGTTAAAATAATAAATGATCTCTTTAAAATTATTTAATTAAATTTTTCTTAGTATTTTGACCAGAACACTAACAACCTGGGTTTTGTTTTGTAGTGTTGAACAAAACTGGACTAGCTACAGTATAAATACTTGTTTCTCCTTTATCATATTGTTTGCTCTTGATCTTATTTGAGCAACAGTCCTTGAATGAGCCAGTTGCACAACAACCCTGTCAAGAACAATCCTTGGAGGCATGACCTTTCTTTCAATGTAAACTGCAACGTTCTTACTAAATACCTCCAACTTCTTTTGTGACCATCGCCGTTTTTGCTTAGTACCATCTGAAAAAAATACACAAGGTGATTTTTATAAATACACAAGGTGACTTTTTTAATTTGAACATCTGCCAAAAACAAACTAGAGCATCAGTGGTGCAAAAGCTCATCCACCTTATGACAATTATGTCACACTGGGCCAAGGAAATTAAAAAGGGGAATCCAGACTCTTTTTAACCCCTTAGTTAATCCTATTGGATGGCGGCCATCTAATTCTTGTTGCTTATGGAGGGTGAGTAATGGTACCTCAGGCATTTTATGGCTGTACGTTCACACTTCGATTCTCATCGCAACAGAATTGCTAAGAAAATTGGCGCATCTGGCTCAGAGCAAGTCACAACACACGCTGCTGGAAACGCGGACATGGTTACCACATGAAATAAAATGCACACAAATGCACACATTATCTGTGCGACAAGTCAATATTTAATGCAATAGCTATGGGCTTATTTACGGATAATAAATCTGGAGGTACCATATTTCTTCACCATGAGCGACAACAAAATGTTGGCAAATCCAGATTCCCCTTTTTAATTTGCTTGCATTTGGCACAACTCTTGTTCATGATCACCTACAATGCAGAATGCATTCAAATATTATAAGAAACACTCTGGAAAGATTCTGATTTACACTTTTTAAAACGAGAACTAGAACGTGACCTAAATAAAGAATAAGTGATATGGAGTGGAGATCTATATGGCTACATTATTTTGAAAGACGAGGACTTGTAGACCTAATTGTGGTCTTTGAAAAAAAAATCTGGCAAATGATGGGAGCGAAGTGACTAGAGTCTCGCCCCTCACAGGCGGGTGTCCAGGGTGGAGCAACGCCCTGGCGGGGATTGAGGGGGCAAACCCCACCCCCCCCTCCTTAAAGCTCCTGGGGTTAAGCTGTATCAGAGGGTAAAAATTGGGTTTCTGAGGCATATAATTTTTTTTTCTAAAATCGTTTTGCATTTTCATTGCATGCAGCCCCTTGAAAGTTTATAACATTTTTTTAATTTCAAACAAACACATACACGGTAAGTATCATGGCACTGCTGACATTTTCCCTATTTTGCGTAAGCATTCACTCGCAATTCTCTTATCGACCGTCTTCTGGCCATTTCCAGTTCCACTTTTCACAAACTGAATAGTCAATTTCTTTCACCTTTCCCTCGTCCTTCCAATCTAAAAATTTTAGTTGAAATGCCATAATAATGCAATATTTATATATTGAATCAGTGGTAGCTGCAAAGTTACTAAGCGTTTACAGATTGAGACACCATTTTTGTTGTTGTTGAATTCATAGATCCCTCCTTTAAAGGAGTTTGACGAAGCCAGAAACAATACGGCCGACAGTATTGGACTAACAGGCAATATCGCTGTTACATCGACCAATCGAGTTTGCAAGTTACCTACAGTTGCTAGAATTTTTGAGGAATTGGGTGAAATTATATATAATTAGCAATCGTAATAAAACTCGTGCTATTGGGTGAAATTATATATAATTAGCAATCGTAATAAAACTCATGCTATTGGGTGCTACATGGGCTGTTGTTTTCCACCTAAATTGTAGGGATACACGTACATCATGAAAAATGACACCCTACCCCCCAAAAAAAAAAAAAATTAAAACCAGATTTATTTCGATCTCAGAGACCACTTATTTCTGTAAAAAAAAATCTAGAAACCGATTAAATCGAAGAATCAGGCCTGGACGTGCAAGAATTGTGACTGTTCTACGAGTAATCGGTTGTTAAAACTCCCCGTTTTTCATTGAGGCTGGTTATCTTAGTGGTTAGAGCATCTGCCAAGAAAGCAGAATGTCTAGGGTTTGAACCAAATTAGGTAAATGACAGATAATGCCAACAATTACTTCAATCCTTTCCCATAAGTTTAGTTTTAAAAAGTACGTAATCAAAAATAATACTTACTATCTGACCGCATCAGACGTTTCTTTTTCTTCTTTCTTCATCCAAATCAATGTCTGAATCACAATCACTATCTGACGCTATCGGACGCTTCTTTTCTTTGACTGCATCAGACGCTTCTTTTTCTTTTCCATGCCAATGTCTGAATCAGATTCATCTGAAAACAAATACAAAAAAAAAACTCTTACAATAAAGCTTTCGGTGACAAATACCTTGACTGTTTTATTGTAAGACATACAGACTAAGAGATGTAAATGACAAATAATGCATTGGAACATATGCAGCCATTTTGATTATTTACCATCTCCTTGACCTGGCTTGAAATGTTTTTCAATAGACCCCCCGGGATTAGACCCCAAACAAGTGTGTTGTGTTTGGTGCTCAATCCAGCTTGCAATGAAGAAGATGTGTCCAAAATAGGTTAGACTAATAAAAAAGGTCTGGATATAGCAGCCATATTGGATTTATGCAAACAAAGAGTTTTCTGAATATTAATGGGAATGTCATTTTTTGTTTGAATAGCCATAGTTTTATCAATATGACCAGAAGTGGTATTCATTTTAAATAGGAAATTGTCGGTAGAATGGTGCCTTTCATTGTATTACATTGAACTTTCAATCTACATTGTAGAGTAGCATATATTTTCCCTATCTTACATCCATCCCACTTGTAACATATACATCATCAATCAAGAAGATTACACTCATTTTTGAAAACTGCTGGACCCAAGCCAGTTGGTACTGCCACAGTGTACATGGTAGGTAAACAAACTAGGTTATTGTAAGTTTTCTAGTGCATGTCCTCGGATGTTGGTGTTTTCAAGTTCAAATATACATGGGGTGTGTTTCACAAAGGTCTACGATGCGTTACAAGTAATAACTCATCGTACAATCTGCGAACTGATAGGTGATTCGCGAACTGTTCTTGAGAAAGTGTTCGTACGAGTCGCAGATTTGAATTGAATTGAATTGAATTGAAAAGGTTTTATTCAAAATCATTGCACGTTGCAGCCAAAAGGCTGAATTGTGTACAATTTACAGGTATATACATGTATAAATAGGTGATTTAAAAACGTCAAAACTTGAAATGATTAAGAGAATATAATGCAACTTAACAAAAGAACAGATAGAAGACTGAAAGGTGGTGGTGGTGGAAGAATGCTTATTGACAAACATCGCCACTCGAATTCAAACAATAAAAACATAGATTTAAGCAAGTAACAAAAGAACTAAAGACAGGAGGGTGTCTGGGGACGAGCGAGCAGTCAAGTTCAATGCGCAGCTCCAGCCAGGGAATGCCAACCCCTCAACAACACAATTCAACCTGGGCAATGGAATTGGTTATTCAAATCCATCGCTCAGCTTAGTGAAACACGCCCCTGGTGTGTGTAATGTCCTCAGTTGCCTGTGAAAACACACACCACACATCCCCTCCCACACACACACACACACTACAGATGAAGATCCCTTTCCCAAACTTTTGAGTTTTAGTTTTACAAAGTAAATAATCAAAAATTACAATTACCATCAGGCAGCCTGAGACACTTCTTTCGCTTGAAATCTAGGTCAGAATCGGATGAATCTGGAGAAAAAAAAAACAACTTATGATTAGAGGTGGGCTATAGAGGGTCATATTTGGGTCATTGTCTCAGATCACCCTGAGCACCAAATAAAATAATTATTTTGATAGTCCCGATGCAATTTCTGAAAAAAAAAATGAAAAAGTGTGAAAATCAGGGTGCCCTGACGAAATATCCAAAATGGCCGCCAAATTGTCGAAAATTCAATTTTTGACCATAACTTTTTTTATTCTTTGTTCAATTTACTTGATTTTGGTGGCAATACCCATGTTTTGGGGTATTGGGAGTCATTTTGTGCAACTTTCATCTCACCACAGGTTTCCGTTTTCCAGAAAATGTTGTTTTTGCTTAAAAATGGACTGCGAGGGCACTATCCTCAAAAGCACGTACTCAATCGTAAATTTTGGTTTTTAAGTAATTGGTCATCATCAGGATTATCAACTCAATATATCATGAAGATTACATCTGTGGAACATTAACAGTTTTCTTGTGGCATCAATTTAAAGTTCGCAAAATTCTCCCATTGAATTATACAGGGGTCAACAAACTTTGTATACTTAGGCCCGTATTCTGAAGTCGGGTTTAACTTAGACCATGGTCTAACTCTGTGCTAAAATTATTGGAAGCCAAAAATATCAAAAGTTCGTTTATAATGTTTGTTTCCAATGTTTATTTTGCTCTTTCCTAGTGCTTTAATTGTGAATAAAACCATTTTAGATATCATTTCCTAACATTTATGAATAAATTGTGTATCAAATGAGCTGATAAATTGTTCTTTACTGTTTGAGATTTGTGTCACAACTGGCTCTCCATAGTTAAACCACAACTTTAAACCAGAGTTTAAATTAAACCCGAGTTCAGAATACGGGCCATAGGCTCCAATGCAGGATATTTTCATGACATAAAATGACCCACAGTTTTTAAACTACAATGAGAGTGCTAGTCAAATTTTCTGGAAGTGTTCTGAATGAAAGAAAGCCTTTACATTTTTTGTAATGTTTAAGTCAACATTTCTATTGGGAAGCGTATCTTTTAGGAAAGTGCCCTCGCTGGCCAATTTTGACAAAAACGTCATTTTCAGGAAAACGAAAAGCTGCGGTGAGATGAAAGTTGCACACAATGACTCCAATACCCCAAAACATGGGCATTGTCACCAAAATCAAGTAAATTGAACAAAGAATAAAAGAGTTATGGTAAAAAATTGAATTTTCGACAATTTGGCGGCCATTTTGGATTTTTTGTCCGGGTCACCCTGGTTTTTGCACTTTTTTCATTTTCTTTTCTTCTGAAATGACATCAGGACCATCAAAGTCATCAAAGTCAAGCCTTTACCATGTGATATATACCAACACGCCTACCTTATGTGTATTTGGGATGAATGTAACTGAATAGGGGGAGGGGGCACAGCGATGCATGCTTGGATACCCCAACAGGTACAATAACCTGCTTATGAAATGGAGAAAAACTCAACTCAACCCAACTAAACCTGACCTATTACTAAACTCTCAAATGCTACTGTAGCACATTTTGTTGCGGTATAGGGAAAGGGTCCATCTAAGGCAGCCCCCTTATTTTACCTACTTACCACACCAACATTTACTGTCATCTAGCCCACTTATAACTTACAACACCCCCAGTCCCCAATGTTGATATCAACATTTATATCCAGCAAGCGGAGTTCTCAAACAGAAATCAAATTTGTTGAAATGTTCGTAATATGTTTGAAGTATTTCGTACTCAGGGAGATTTTTAAATCATGTTAATTCATGATCCAATATTTTCTCAACCTGTCCCAATAGCAAATTAATAAGAGGGAATCTCCTGCAAAATAAAAGCAACTTGGCATCACTGTGTACACAACAGAAAGAGGAGAAGTGCTGAATGCATTTTTGAACGTTTGCCAAAACACTCCAATTCGGCTCCAGACAGCAGCTCAGACCGTTCACTTGTTGCCAAACAAACCAGCACAAACAGTAAACAAAGTGTGATTTAAACAATTTTATTTTTAATTTTACAAATGATTCATTTATTGAAAAGATTTGATTTTCGGTAACTCAGAAATCCCTATATAAAAAATCCCAATTTTCAACGGGTTCGAGCTGGTGTTCAAACCCGCAACCTATCGCACCCACATACAATGTCACACAATTGTAAGCCACTAGGCGGTGCCTGGCTTATGGGGCGATCACAGTACCTTCCTCAGGGCCTGTACGATTTAGAGAATCAGTCGTTTTGATAATTTTACCACAGTGCAGTTCCGATATTTTTTTCGCACCAGATTTAACTTCAGAGCGACTTTGGTAGAGACCACTATTGTGTTATATCCTTTACTACCCCCCTTTCCCCAAAGCTTTTATTCCGGGGCCCGTAAGATTAATAGAAAGTTATATTTTGACCATCGCATAAGGTTTCCGACCGGTTCCCCCACAATTTTATGTGCACATCGAAGCATTTTACGACAGTCATGCTATAAATATAGGGAAGCCGGGAAGATCTACTGCATGCTCTCGATTTTCCTGGCGTTTTTCTCAGCCCGGTAGGCCATAGAAAACCCGTGGAGTCACCAGAGGGACCCGCGCGGGGTTCTGCCGGTAGCCGGATGGGTGTCTGCAGGCAACAGGGTGGGCTCAGTCCATGTTTTCAGTCAGTTTTTAAATAAAATATAGACGGGGCTATTGCGATAAAGTTCCCGTGCGACTTTCGTACGGCCCCCGCCAGGGCCCCTGGTGATTATTTAGATCTCAAATTCTGTCCTGAAATTTATTATGTTTATTAATTTGTTATTTGTTTTTATTTTTATCTATTTATCTATTCATTTTTTTTTGAGGGGGCTGTAGCAGGAAAGACTACTTTGGTCTCTTAAGATGTTTTGTCGAACATGTTTACTTATAATTATGTAGGGCTTAGCATCCCATATTTTTTCCATTATACATGGACCATCAATTTCAAATGAGTGTATTTTCTCAAACATAAAGCAGGATAATGGGTGTACAAATGAAAATATGATTCAAGATCCAATTTCATCTCTCAACTATCATCCTATTTATTCAAGTAAAATCTATCAATTAAGTGCAAAAATTAAAAATAAATAGAAAAGATAAAAAAAAGGAAAAAAGATAAATAAATGTGAAGAAGTAAAATCTTGGGGATCGAACCCGAGTCCTCTCAGTGAGAGTCTGTTCTTCACACCACTCGGCAACTATTACTGATATCGATGACATGATTCCTAATTTAAATGAACCAAACTAAGAAATATTATTCTACGTTCAAGGCTGATTTTGGGTAAATAATTTGAAAAGTGTCCCGAGCGTGCGGCTCATATATTTGTAAAAACGACTGATTCAATACACCGTCCGGGCCCCGGAAAGGTTATGTGATCGCGGCATAAGCAGCAATTTCGTACCTATATGTATCTCCCGTCTATGACATAATTGGACTTAGGTTATTTTCTTGATGTACTTGCTAGGTGTTTCAGGGTGTGTAGTAACGTTAAGGGTTAGTGTGGTGAGTTTCCTTAACCATAACACATCAGCGTTCAAAAACCATCTCCTCAGAAATCCCTATGTAAAAAACCCAATTTTCAACGGGTCCACAACCTATCGCACCCATATACAATGTCACGCAATAGCAAGCCACCGGGCGGGGCCTGCCTCGGCAGCAATTTTGTCCCCATATATATCTCCCGTCTATATTTTTTCTGTTACACATACTGTAAAGATGTTTCATATTATGCATTGTATCATGAACACAGTAAATAAAATCAATCAAACAAACATAGGCTAGTGATTGGCAGGGCAGCCATACATATGACTATTCCAGAAGGAGAATTAATTAAATATCTATATTGTCTGGTTTATTTTCGTACTAGCTCAAATATTTAGTTTCTCTGGTTTGAATGTGATTTCTTAAAGCCCATGATATTAAAACACAAATGTGTTATGTGTCCATCATTATTCAAAGTCCTTACCTAAACTCCTCCTTTTCACATTTGCCAAGGGGATGTCATCGTCATCATCCTCCTCCTCCAAATGTGTAACAGCACCCTTCAGCTGAGCCAATGGGATGTCTTCAGATGACGAAGAAGATATATCATCTGATAACTCCTCTATCGCTGTGATTGTTCCTTCCCACTCCTCCCCTTTGTACACCATGATTACTTTCGAAGAAACTTTAAGGGGACTCTCAGGACATAGCAGATCACCGACTCGTACACAGTTGATTTCCCCCGTCCTGGACCACTTAACAAGGACATCTGTGTCAGGATCCATTTCCGTAACAACGCAAAAAGGAATGGAATGAAAAATATCCGAAGTTAGTTTTAAGTCTTTAATTAAAAAGTACAGTTTTATAAGTTCAGATAATGATAGGAGACAGGGGGCGGGGGGGGGGGGGGGGGGGGGGGGGGTTGAGGTCGCAGAAAAAGAAAGTAATAGATCAAAGTCTAAAACTGCATATCTACAACTGTAACATAGTTTAATAATTACATTTCAAATTAAAGCCTAAAGTTTTAACAATTGACCGATATCATCTCAAGCGAGTTTGGATGAACCAATACATTGACAAATGATTGTGTTGAGAATCATAAGGCTATTTTAGTGACAGTTTAACATTTACAGGCTTCTTCTTTCTTGCTGGTATTACTACTTGGGCCCTGGACTTGACCACAATCCAGGATTTTCCCGATTCTATAGTACCAATGATGTCAAAACATAAACAGTGTTGACCTCATAACAAGCATGACATGAACACAGTATCTACATGTATTACTCATTGGTGTGTTCGTGAAACAGAATAGCACAGTGTGATTGTGAATACGACATGCTTGTTGGCAAGGCGAGTGTCTTCGTAGATATTTGCTAGATCTAGTCATCGTGAACCTGTCCAGACCGATATTATAAGATTTGTTACATACTAAAACAAATCATTGAAAAAATTGATATCATTCATTTGTTTAGCTTGTGCTGCAGTGCTGGATGCCCAAAAGTAACAACTTTTGTTAGACTCTAAAATCTATAGATCTAGACACCTATACTTTAACTTAGCCTAGATCTAAATTCGACTTAAATCTTAAAGTAATAGTAAAGTAACTGTTGTTGGCCCAACCAGACGCCGTGCCTACACTTCGCAACAGAGTTGTATACCTGGTGTAGATCTAACGTTAGGTCTAAATACTGTGAGTGTTGCATAGACCACTCCTAGTCTTCCTACCAATGCGGTCAAAACATAAAGAGCATTGACCTCATACTAGATCTAGATCTAACATTAGATCTAGCCATATGTGACAATACCGCATATTCTAGTCTAACGTTAGTTGGTGAATTCACCGAGGCAACACAAAGTGATCGGGACAAGGCTTGTCGCGGGATGAGCTGTCCACTAGTGAGTCTAGTGACTCTTTTTTCTTCTAGTTCTAGACCCCTTTCAGTTTAGATTTAGAGTCTAACATTACTCATTAGGTAGATCTTCTAGATCTAAATTGAAAATTTTGATGAAATATCTGTGGATTTTGTGGTGCTTGAATTGAGAGTGTGAATAGATCTCTAGTCTAGATCTATAGAATTCTATCTAGGCTAGATCTACTCTGTCAGCTTTATTTTCTGTACATGAAGCAGTGGCAATGTTCCCAAGAGTGGTCCAGGGCCCAGGCTTAACTTAAGTCAAGAATAAGACTTCAACACACAATACACATCACACACTTGACACAGCCAATTTGACCCACTCCTAGTCCTAGTACCAATCACTCCTAGTACCAAATGAGGTCCGAATACATACATGTACGGACCTCACAGGCGACAATAGCGCATAAACGGGCGGGTGAATTCACCCACGGTAACACACAGTGCTGGCAACAAGGCTTGTCGCGGGGTGAGCTGTCTGGTGACTGTATTTTTTTTCTATCTTTATTTTAGTTCTGATTCTTTTTTGAGTGAAATTAGTTATTGCAGTTTAGATATCACAAATTGAAAATTTTGATGAAATATCTGTGGATTTTGTACAATGGTGCTTGAAAGTGTGAATACTCTGCCACCCTTTTTTCTTTACATGAAGCTGAAGCTATGGCAATGTTCCCTTAAGTGATTTGACCCCCATTTTTTACACTTGGCTTGGGTTGGGATCTAACGTTAGACTTATTATTATTACCACATCGTCACATTTTATCATCTGCTTAATAAGAGTATTATGATTAACATGCACTAATAACTCTATACTTTGGCAATATCCAAGGTATATGTGGAAAGAGCCGTTAAACAGAACTTTACAGACGCAGAAGACCCGCACTTTTTGGCAAATCAAAGATGCCGCGAAACAAGCAAATCGCCTTATGCTAGAAGGGCGCTCACTACGGTACGAGAGGTTAGGGCCCTTTTGGCATAATACCGTCGATGTTAAGGGCCTTCTGGCATAAGGAAAAATGGCGAATTCTCGTTAAGGGCCTTTTGGAATTCATAAATATCTTCATAAAAAAATCGAATTTTAACAAGTCAAACACATCATTTCAAAGAGAATGGTGAGATCTTCAATTTGATGCTAATAACTCAAAACATCCCAAAATTGAGTTTAGGCCCTTTTGGCATAAGGCCGACGATATGAAATTGCACGAAAGAAACAGTTGCCATCGTCAGCTATTGTTTTAATGGGTGAAGGAATTCCGATGCACTCATTGCTATTGAACCTTGCTTCGTAGCTTCTTTCTGTATAGCTAATAGTTATTTTGCTACAAGTAGCCTGTTTATCATTTATCTCAAGAGGTACAAATTTGAAAGATTTGTCTGGTCTATCACGTTTTCCAAGATCTGATACAAACTGTACTTCGTCTCCTGATTCATTTGAACAGGTGTGTACATTAATTTCTTTTCTTTCTTCAACAATGTCTGCTTTGATATCCGACTCTTTTGCGGATGAGAATCATCGGTAGACTCATCTGCTGCATTCAAATTTGCATTGTCTGCATTTCTATTCAATCCTGCATCTGAGACAATTTCAACGTGACATGTTTCATCATGTACAAGCTGTGTATCAATAGGCTGACATGACCTTTCACTTTCAAATGAACTTCTCAGTAAATCATCATCTTCAACACTTGTGTCTGATTCAGATTCTATGTAATTTCTCCCATGATTGCGTTTGATTGCGTCATGTCACTATCGCTTTCATTCTCTTCAAGATCAATCTGTAATTTGACATTGCTTACTCCATCCGGGATGTTCACGGTTTCTGAACTAGTTATGTTCTTTTGAAATTCCATCTGCTGGACATGCACTCTCATTTGAAAATATGTTTGAATGATTATTGTCGTTTCTGTCAATTCTCCCTCATCTTTGCCTTCTGTGATTGATCTACCAGAACTGTTCGACTGATTACAGACCGGTTCTTTGTCACAATTTGCATCATCATTCTTAATCATATCCATGTTAGATTGTTTTGTGACCTCTTTCTTAGGCAGCTTTGAAACATCAGGGCAATTATCATCATGTACCCTTTGATTCACTTTCATGTTCCTTTATTGACCTCTTCCTCTTTTACCTCCTGCATAGACCCTGTATCGTCTCAAATCCTGCATCTTTTCCAGAATGTTGCAAGTTCTTTGATTACAGCGTTGTCAAAACCAGAATCTGGTTTTGACAATGGAGACAAAGTAGCAGTTACGTCAGCATATGATTGATTTTGCATTCTTTCCATTTCTTCACAGGCTTCATTGTAAACTTTTATAGAATAGATTTTCTGCATAGGATTGCACACTGACATCTTTTTCTTTCATTTTCTGCTTCACCTTATACTCTTTTTTATGTACTGTGTATTTTTCTCTTACGACTCCCATAAAATGTCTTGAATGCTTTGCCAATGTAGGTAACACCTGTTTCCAACAATACACCATTGACTGATCTTTTCTGCCTTCTGTCCTGTTCATTTCATTGTTCTGAATTGGAATGCAATCTTTCTTCTCTTTTTCTAGCCATTAGTTTTGCTCTCCTGCATTTCACCTTCACCCAGTTATTGTCAAGTTCCTCAACTTGAGCAAATTTTGATCTATGAAATGAGACAGATTGTCTGTTACACCATTTCACATCTGCTACATTGCTCTGTAAGCACTGTGCTCTTTTTTACTTTAACATACCTCTTCTTTGCTCTCCTTGTCTTGTCTGTTTGAAGATTTCCATATTCTCATCATTATCATCTGCTGACATGAGAGGCTCATATCTGTTATAATGAGATGGAATACCTACTTTGTCAAATATTCGATCGCAAATGTTACTATGACCACAGCATGAGCAAATCCAAATCAATCTCTGGTCAGCAAGTTTATCATTGTTAAGTATCCCTCACACGTCACATGGAAATGGTTGTTGCAAGACTCACATGTTACGTGGGTGTCACTTTCATTGATCTCATCCATGCATTGATAACATTCTCTTTTTCTAGCCATTAGTTTTGCTCTCTTGCATTTCACCTTCACCCAGTTATTGTCAAGTTCCTCAACTTGAGCAAATTTTGATCTATGAAATGAGACAGATTGTCTGTTACACCATTTCACATCTGCTACATTGCTCTGTAAGCACTGTGCTCTTTTTTACTTTAACATACCTCTTCTTTGCTCTCCTTGTCTTGTCTGTTTGAAGATTTCCATATTCTCATCATTATCATCTGCTGACACGAGAGGCTCATATCTGTTATAATGAGATGGAATACCTACTTTGTCAAATATTCGATCGCAAATGTTACTATGACCACAGCATGAGCAAATCCAAATCAATCTCTGGTCAGCAAGTTTATTATTGTTAAAGTATCCCTCACACGTCACATGGAAATGGTTGTTGCAAGACTCACATGTTACGTGGGTGTCACTTTCATTGATCTCATCCATGCAATGATAACATTTACCAATATCTGAGTCAATCATCAATGTGTAACTGGAAAGCATGTTTATAATCTCATAAATAATTGAGCCAAATTGAGTGGCAGCCATTTTCAATTTCTTTATTCCATCAGATATAAAATTCAAAAATTTGAGAAGTACGCACACAATGAATTGTCTTTCAAGGCCTTGTTGTTTCCTTCAAAATTCACTAACCACACAAAAGTACCTTTAAATGTATTATGTCAATAAAGCTCACTTGTATTTGCAAGATTCTGTGAATTTGGACCCCAAATTTATATTATTTGCTTCTTTGCAATTGAAGGTTTTTTTTGGAGGGGGTAAAAGTAATCACTGCCTATAAGCTACTCTTTATATTTTGCGTATACAATTCAAATTGTAATAAGGTTTTTTCCCTTGATCAGATTTATATCCCAAGTCAAATTTATAAATGCCAATTCTTCACTCAGTCAAATTCACTCAAATTTCTCTCTTTTTATCCCAATAACACTCTTTCTACCTTTATTTTCAAGTGTATCACTCTTTTCTAAATCAATTTCGCAGTATTGCTTTTAGCTCTTACTCTTTATATAATCTCTTTCAACCTACTTTATGACTGGTTGCACTTGTGCAATATATCACTCTTTCCACTTTTCACCTCTTTTAGTATCTTTTATCTGTAAGGAACTCTTTATATTTTCATACATGTACATATATATAATTTAAACTATAATCAAGCAAGATATTTTTTTCCTCTATCAAACTTTATATCCCCAGTCAAATTTATGAATGACTATTAATTTGCTCAGTTAGGTTCACTCAAATTTCTCTTTTAGTCAACAAGATCACCTTTTTTACCCTTTGAAAAAAAATGTATCACTATTCTGCAATACTGCTTCTAGCCCTTATTCTGTATTTCAACTCTTTCAATCTTCTCAAGTTTATCCCTAGTTGAAGTTATGCAATATTAGTCTTACCCCCCTTTTCACCTTTCAAAATTTTAGTCCCTTCTTGTATCTTTTTATCTGTATTTTTGTCAATAAATTGAACTTGTATTTGCAAAATTCTATAAAACTACTATAAAACTACAAAATTCTATAAAAATATACTTCCTCTCTAAGTTATCAATGAAGCTCACTTGTGTTCTTTTCTCACAATCACTATTTCCTTTCTTAACCAAATGCTACAAATTCACAAAGTCAATCAAATAAACAAATTGACATAATTTCAGGCATATATAATTGCTTATTGTTTGACTGTTTTTCAATGGGGATATATTTGTAAATATTCAATTTAAAAAAAAAACAGAGGCTGGTAACATAGCATTTTTAATACAGCAGCCTCACCAAACTATCATATCACTATTGGATGCTTATCTGACATGCCTAAAAAATAAAAAATAAATTATTCAATTTTTCCTTAACCCTATATAAACTAGTCTATTTTTAACTAAAAAATTAAGGAAGGGGAGGCGGGGTGAATTTGGCCCTACCCCTTCAAATTTTGTTTGCACTATATCTGATGAAGACAATACTTTTTTAAATGCACTGTTCATGTAATACCTACACAGAAGTTGCAAATTACGTATCCTGTTCTCTAAAAGAACTCCCAGGTAAGTACTCCTGTACAAATCAAGGAATCCTGAACAAACAGATGGCACCCGTTTTGAAAAAAAGAATAATAATGCACATGTCAATTTAAAAATTAGAATTCAATTCACACAAAAAAATCAATATCACAAAACAAATTTTTCATATTCAATGATCCTGAAAATGTATAAAATCAAGATAAACACGCTGAACAGATTTGACCCTAAATGAAATACAAATGTGGTGTAATTCTTAAATTATGCTATATTTAAATTTCAACAAAATGCAGGTCTTAGAATTATACTTTTTTACATT
This sequence comes from Lytechinus variegatus, assembly GCF_018143015.1. Taxonomy (NCBI): domain Eukaryota; kingdom Metazoa; phylum Echinodermata; class Echinoidea; order Temnopleuroida; family Toxopneustidae; genus Lytechinus; species Lytechinus variegatus. The sequence goes on from NC_054740.1 coordinate 22,987,974, forward strand.
GCAAACAGAATCCACACTTAGTTTTAATGGTCAAGTCCACCTCAGAAAAATGTTGATTTGAATTAATAAAGAAAAATCAGACAAGCACAATGCTGAAGATTTCATCAAAATCGGATGTAAAATAAGAAAGTTATGACATTTCAAAGTTTCGCTTATTTTTAACAAAATAGTTATATGAATGAGCCAGTTACATCCAAATGAGAGAGTTGATGATGTCACTCACTATTTCTTTTGTTTTGTATTGTTTGAATTATACAATATTTCAATTTTTACGAATTTGACGATTGGGACCTCCTTGCCTGAAGCACAAAATGTTAAAATAATGGAATTCCACGTGTTCAGGGAGGAATGAAACTTCATTTCACATGACAATGACGAGAAAATCAAAATATGTCATATTTCAAACAATAAAAAACAAAAGAAATAGTGAGTGAATGACATCATCGACTCTCTCATTTGGATGTAGCTGGCTCGTTCATATAACTGTTTTTGTGAAAAATTAAGCAAAACTTTAAAATGCCATAACTTTCTTATTTTACATCCGATTTTGATGAAATTTTCAGTGTTATGCTTGTTGAATTTTTCTCTTTTTATTCAAATCAAGTTTTTGTTGGGGTGGACTTGTCCTTTAATTTACCATGAACTTATAATGTAAAAAGTCTCCTCACTTCTTTAAGCTCTGATAGTGTCGATTCATAACTTGTCTACTTGTAGTCATGTGTAGGAGTATATGTTCAGTAAATACAAAATATCTAACGTGTCTATAATGGTCACCAGTGTAAAATGGCCAACTTGCTATTGTTCAGAAGCTGCAATAGACAGGTTTGACTGTACGCCGTAGATTAACATTACTATTGCAATACATTAAATGGGTGTTATATTACAGTGGCAGCACCAACTTTTGAAAGTAGAAGAGCAATGAAAAACAGGACAGGGTTAAAAGATTACATTTTTTGACATAGTCTAATGGACATAGCAACAGAGAAGAAACAACAGAGCTTCCAATACATGTACATACAAAACAGAACACAGGCATTGAGCCCTGGTTCATGAAATAATCGACATGACTCAGGCTTACTACAAATATTTATTATCTATCATCTTATATTAGTGTAACACTGTATATTTTTTGTATTGATTGATAATATATATTTTGTGGTGGTAGTGTTCGATGGCGTATTGAGCCGTGTTACAACCGAATAAAGAAAGAAGGAGGCGATGACCATTCAGTTCCGATTCAATATGTTTATTCACCTTTCTTAATGGTAGACAGGATGAAGTAGTGCAATACAAAAGGATATTGATGAGTAGTATATAAATGACAAAAAGTGGATAACAATGATATGGAAGCTAGAGTACTCCTTTAGTTATGGCCATGTGATGGCCAGGAGAGGGGTGGAGCGATAGCTCAAAAGCCCCCCAAAATGCACCTATATATATCTTGCACTTTGTATTTATACTCTCTGGACTAGACATCCATCACAATGTTTTATTATTCTTCAACCAGTACACTCATACCATTTCTTGATAGAAAGACCACAGTGAGTGAGAGAGAGAGACTGGGAGAGAGAAAGAGAGAACCAAGTATGAAGAAGAAACCTTGAGTCCTAATGGAAGAAACCTTGTGAGAGTCACATCGTAAACAGGTGGACATAAATAAAGCAGTGTTGGACATAAACAAAACAGTACTGGGCAGTGAACCCGTTCGATTACAGTTAAATTAATAGTTCTTTCTTTTAAATCATATATTGATTATTTTCTACTCTTACATTCGTCCCATTGTTCAAAAAGAAACGTCCTCATTTCTAAATTAGAAACAAATGTTGCTAATGTTAGAAAATGCAGTACGTGATACTACGAAGGAAAGTATTAGAAAGTAAAGTTCAGTCAGTTGAAATGAAAGTATGGTATATTAATAAACGGAACTCGACCTATAACAAAATGGATGAGATGAAGGGACGTGTTGCAAAGGAGCCCGCAGGGTGGGACGGGGCTTCTGCGCTCCTTACACGGTGGACAACTTGTGCAATAGTCTGCAATATCCCGCTTCATCCCATTCCAGTGACATAACCTTTCGGCTTTCTGAATGGTTTTTGCTGAGCCAAAATGACCAAATAGAGGGGATCCATGTAGGACCGAGACTACATACGGAACTAGGGAATGAGGAATGACAACCTGGTGGACGGAGGCCCCAGAGGATGAGTTGCTCATACAAAGTAACCCGTCTTGCATGGAAAGCTGGTTAAATTTGGAATGGTATTTACGAAGGTCATCATCCGAGCGGGGAAGTGAATCGAATGGTGGTGGGCGGCGAGTGCGCACCCAAGACATTACTTCCCGAAGAATAGGGTCTTGGCTCTGAGCTTGACGGAGTTGAAAGTTATCGTGAAGACATGGACATAGATCCGTGCCACCAGAAAGCGATGACGATTGTGCAGCTGTCGAAGGGCTGACTGGAGGGGGAGGTGGTGTACTTTCTGTCTGAGGTAGTGGGAGAGGAGGCGAAGAAGGGGGAGTCTGAATGATGACAGAGCAGGCAGGGGTAGGATCCTTTAGTCCTTGCTCGTGGTCGGGAACACTGTGAATTGGAGATGGGATGCGCGAAAGGGCATCTGCATTAGCATGCTTCACACCTTCCCTATGTTCGACAACCCAGTTGAAGGGATCAAGTTCAAGAGCCCATCTGCTTCGCCTGCCAGAATTGTCATGATTGACTGGTAGTTTTCTGAGACCCATCAGGGGCTTGTGATCAGTAACGATAGTAAAAGCAGATGCAAGCAAATAATGCTTGAAGTGACGCACAGCCCACACAATGGCCCAAAGCTCCCTATCAGGTTGACCAGCGCCGTTCAGTCTTGGAGAGACTGCGACTGGCATATGCAATGACATGTTCAGTACTATCAAGGCGTTGAGCAAGAACAGCTCCAATAGCCTCATTCGAAGCATCCGTGTGAAGTATAAAGGGCTGCGAAAAGAAAGGAAATGCCATGAGAGGTGGAGAGATGAGAGTCTGCTTGAGAACACTGAATGCCTGATTACAAACATCTGTCCAAACAAAGAGTACACCCTTATTTGTAAGGAAGGAAAGAGGTTGAGCAATCTTAGCAAAACCCTTGACAAATCGGCGATAATAGCTAGCCAGGCCAAGGAAAGCTCTGACTTCTGTGGCATTGGAAGGTGTAGGCCAATCACGGACTTTCGCAATATTGGCTGGATCAGGAAGAACACCCTCAGGTGATACCACATGCCCAAGAAAGGTGACTTCCTCCCTGAAGAAAGAGTATTTCTCTGGGCGTAGCTTAAGATTGGCACCTCGGAAACGATCAAAGACCTCGCGTAGGCGGTCTAGTTTGTCATCAAATGTCTGACCAAAGACAATGATATCGTCAAGGTATACCAAAACAGATTCCCAGTGAAGCCCACGCAGCACAAGCTGCATTAAGTGCTGGAATGTTGAGGGGGCATTACGTAATCCCATTGGCATCACCTTGAATTCAAACAAGTCAGAGCCAGTAGTGAAGGCTGTTTTGACATACCCCTACAGAAATTTCCAAGCTTGCGGGAAGCGTGCAACTAGCTTGCGCAAGCTTGCGGCATGCTAGTAACTAGCATGCGGCTAGCTTAATAAGCATGTAATATGCGTGCAGAGTAATAGTTAAGCGATCTTTTAGCGAGCAGGGACTGTTTGCTAGCATGCACTCGCTTATTAACCACTTGACTGCTACTGGGCTTATTACACAGTGATAGCCTCTATGCTACAGCACTTTTTGGGTATTACAGCATTTTCACATTTTGTATGTTTTTTTTTACTTCTATCATAACAATTTAGTTATTGATTGATTATAATATATCCAAACACTTACAAGCCATTGTTACCCTGGTCATATGGGTCAATCTGGCTTGCCCACACACAATATGTGCACACTCTCCACTGCCCATGAGGAGGATTCATACAGCTATTTCAGTGTATATTTTTCAACATTTTTTCATTCATATGTCTTTTGGGGGGATAGTAATGAACTAATTTAGGCTCAAAATACTAAAGAAATAAAAATGAGAAATGATATTATTCTTACCCATCCAGCTGTTATTCTGGTCCTGGTCCTGTGATATCCTGGAAAAGTCCTCCTAAAATAGCACAATGGGTTCACAAAAGTTCTGTTGATCACAGTTCCCCATTTTGACATTCACTCCAATATATCATCATACAAGATCTTATCAGTTTTGTTTTGGTAGTTTTCAAGTGATTTTTTTAGACCTTTTTTAGGAGGTTCTTTTGGGTATGCCAAACCTCCCAGCAGTTTTTGTCAAGTGAATGTTGACACAGTTCACAGTCTTTGATGTAAAGTCCTGGTTTCGATTTCGCTGTTGAATGTGCAACGCATGTTTTGCACATGGTTGATGTCGAAGTTCGATGGCCCCTCGCTGTGCATACTCTACAATTTCGCTGTGCAGTGGTTTTTTTCTGCCCACCAGTTTTTGGAACTGATGTGGGCATGTGTGGTTTCCCATTCAAGCGAACAGCATCTTCATCTTGGGCGCGTGGAGGTGGAGCTGGAGGCGGAGGTACAGCTGGAGGTGGAGCTGCAGCCTGCTGCAGGTTTAGGTTTGATCGCATCCAAGATTTCACCACTTCGTAGGCAAACCAACGGATGGATCGCTTGTTGTTTGGGTTCTCTCTTCTGTAGAGTTTGTATGCATTCAATTGCATCTGCAAAAGTAATCTAACAAAGAGTTTTTGGTACCACTTTAGAGTCTTCCGCATTGGGCATAGGCTTCTAAGTCCAAGCATTTGGTCCGTTCTGTCAACACCACCCATATTTACGTTGTACTTGGACACACATTGGGGCTTGATGATTTGCTGTGGGGGGTCGTGTCTTGTTAGCCTACCAGTGTCGAAAGTGCTACAGTCGTGCATTGTTGTCAGCATGTGCACAACCTTTGGCTTCCCTGTAGTTCTATCCTTTGCTTCACGGTACTTTACTGCAAGTAATACCTTGTCCTCATGCAAGAAATGACTCATTTGTCCTCTCTCAAGATTTTCTGCATTCAGCTGTTGTGAAGGCATACCCTGCCTATTGTGTTTGACAGTGCCACAAAGATGAGTGTGCTTGGTTTCCAGGTAAGCGGCTAATTGTGGACTTGTGTAATAGTTATCTGTATATAAATGGTAGCCCTTACCAAAGTATGGTTGCATAAGATTCAGGGTAATTTCTTCAGACTTTGTGAACTGGTAGTGTGGATCGTGGTAACTGGTGTCTATATTTGTGTCAGTGTGGACTCGTAACCCCATGGTTATTCCATCAGATGTGCATAGAGGGTACATCTTTATTCCTGCGCGGGCACGTTTTGTTCTTATTGTCTGCTTGAAGATAAGTCTGCCACGGAACAAGACCAATGATTCATCAACCGATAGTTCGCGAGTAGGAATGAATACTTCTCTGCATCTGTCATTTATGTAGTTCAAGAAAGGCCTGATCTTATGCAGTCTATCACGATCTTGTGCAGCATGTCATAGCCAGGTGCTTGATTGTCGTTGAAATGTAGACATCGTTTGATCAAAAGAAATCTGTCCCTACCTAACACCGAGCTGAACCCTGGAGTTGAAGTCAAAAATTCTCTCGACCAGTAGTCACTGTACTTCCCCTTCTTCACTAGTCCCGTCAAGAATAATACTCCCAAAAACTTCTTCATTTCCTCACTGTTTGTTGGTTTCCATTTTTTTAGACGAGACCGCCTTTTCAATGTTCCATTAGCTCTCTTTGACTCAATCAGTTGATCTGCAAATCGATTTGTTTCATCAACGATATGCTGAAGAAGTACATCTGTAATGTAAAGTTGGAAGTAGTCAGAAGGAGTAGAATCCTGTGGCATATTGTCTTTGATATTTTGTGCGAGTCCAGGTATAGCAGTAAATTGGTGAACTGTAGGCACACGCTCTCTCACCTTGTCCCATCTTTTTGGAGCTACATGAGGATTTTGACGTCGTCCTCTTCCGGCTGCTCCGCCTCGCCCACGCCCACGGGCACGACCTCGGACAGGCTGATCATGTCTATCATTGTCTATCTCATCAGATTCAGTGTCTTCATCTGTGTCTGAAACATTCTGATAACGATGCAGTGGTACTGGGGGTGCATAATCATCATCATCATCAACTGTATTATCAGGGGAATCAGGAGCAGTGGTACTAGTGGTACCAGGAGTAAGAATATCAAGTCTCAAAAGTTTTACCTGTGCTCTGTGCATTCTTGGATGCTTGGGACGTGGTGTTTGTGTTCATCCTCATCATCACTATCTGTCAAATTATCTCCATCACCATCGTCTCTGGCAGGAGGAGGAAAACAACTACGTCTCCGTTTTCTATGACGATGAGCGGGTGAAGGTGTATGTCTGCTTGGACTCTCACCAACGTCTATGAGTGGGACCACAGTATCACTGTTGTTACCGTCATTTTCACTTTCACCGTCAAAATCACTCCCAAAATCCATCAAATCATCTCCCTCATCTTCTGAAATATCCATTGAATTATCACTGACATCACTTTCACTCTTGTCGTCAAAAGTATCATCCAAATTATTCCCTGAAACAGTGCTGTCTGAACGCCGAAGTGAATGTCTAGGGGCAGCCATCTCGACTTTTTCTTGAAGAAAGTAACCCGCAAAAAACTTTCTTTCTTCAGTTGCAAATCGGTCAAATTATGGGGGAAAAAATGAAAGAGCGCCAGCTATAGTTCAAACCCTGTATATCATTATCATAGTGCTACAGGCATAAGGAGGCAACGCAATTGGCAGTGCTATTGTTCTGAAAGAGCAATGGTCTAAGCACGTATATATACGTGGCACGCACAGAGCGGCGAGATTGAAAGCACGTATATATACGTGGCACGCAGTCAAGTGGTTAAGCGAGCGCCCTGCTAGTCGCATGCTAGTTACTAGCAAGCGGCACGCTTAAATTTCTGTAGGGGTATCGTCAGGATGCATTCCTACCTGCCAATAGCCACTAGATAAATCCATAGTGCTGAAGAAGCAGTTACCTGCAAGGGCATCTATGGTATCATCTATGCGGGGAGTGGGTGTGAGTCCGGGCAAGTTACCTTGTTCAGCTTTCTGTAGTCAACACAAAAGCGGTAACCGCCAGTCTTTTTCTTTACCATAACCACAGGAGAGCTCCATGGACTTGAACTATGTGTGATGACCCCTGCATCCAAGAGGCTGTCACACTGTCTCCTGATTTCATCTCGTATGAGAGGAGAGGCGCGGTAAGCCCGTTGCCGAATGGGCGCAGCATAACCCGTGGGAATGTTATGCCGAACAAGGTCAGTATAACCATAATCATTGGTTGTACTGCTGAAAATATCAGCATAGTCTGATAGTAAAGCCTGGACTCTAGCCTGTTGGGAGGGAGAAAGTGACGTAGCAGATAGATCAAAGACAGGAAGGGCATGAGGGACTGTTGGGGATGTGGTTGAGTAGCTACTGCACAAAAGAGTTCACCAGTTCGCCCAAGGAGAGGGTGGAACTTGCCAAGATGCATTCCTGAGTAGAGAGATACAGGCCCTGGGGTAGGGTTAACTACCCGAACAGGAATAAACCCATCCTTTGCGCAAACAATGGTGCATGCAATAATGACTCGAGAGTCGGTACTAGGCTCAAGAACTCTTTCTAGAGGAGAGTCAGCAGGAATGTGAAAGTCAGAAAAGATGGGAACAGGAATTAACATCTCGCTCCATGCTGGTACTGTAACATCTCCATCAAGGGATGCTGCAAAGGACAAAGGGGTTAGCTCATGAGGGGAAATGAATGGAAATACAGACTCCCCTATAGTCATGCACCGGTTCTGCATGTCTATGAGCGCTCCATGAGCATCAAGGAAATCAGAGCCAATAATAAAAGGAGGATAAATATTATCTCCTACTCTGAAGGGAAAAGAAAAATGACTTAAATGTGCGGAGAAGTCTATAGAAACAGAACCCAAGATATCCAGTTTGTTGCTTGTCACAGAGGACACATTAGGTAGATCAGAGAGGGGGCAAAGACGACAATGTTCAAGGGAGGGAAGAGAGAGACGCAACTTATTACTAAGAAGGGAAATACCGGCACCAGAATCGATCAGGGCTGGAATTTGTACATTACCAACGGAGATAAGAACCTTGGGAACACAACCCTGAGATCGAGAAGGAGAACTGGGTCCAACAGAATGAGAAAAGGCTGGCAGATGACCCTCTCTACCAGCTAGAAGTGGTTTCCCGAGTCGGGATTAGTCCTTCAAGAGGGACCATCCGTAAAAGATACCCGGCGAGGAGATCGCTGAGAATCTCTCTGGGAAAAGGACGATGTGGCTTCTCGGAATAAGCGGATTCACCGGAGTTATAGTTCCCATTTGGGCGGTCACTCTGCCGCCAATCATCAGGGAGCACACGCTCTCGCCAGTAAGGAGAAGGAGATCGCCTCCTGTAATTATTGGAGGACACTCCAGGTCGATGAGGGGAGGGGAAGCGGTCAGAAAAAGAACGGGATGTGCGATCATAATGTGGGGGATCACGACCAGGGGATCGTCCACGATGATGAGGGGAAGGAGAACGAGACTGATAGTTCTGAGATTTAACCGATTCGGCAAGCTGCCGAACTACCAGCTGCAACTCCGCAACAGTTTTTGCAAGCTCATGAACAGGTTCTTGCTGGTTTGCTGCTGCCACAGCTGAGCATTCTGGTGTTGGTATTACATATTTTAGGGCCTCATCAGCCCATTCAACCCTCTGGGCAATTCGCAGGGCCCCAGTGATGTCTGTGGCACCATGCTCGTGACACTTCCTCTGGAGGTCAGGGCTGAGGCCTGCCACAAAACGCCTAAATACCTCATCTTCCCTAGTGTGATCATCAAAATGTGGGAAGGCACTAATGGTGAGGCTGCGTAATGCAGCTACATACACCTCAAGGGGCTCGTTGGGAAGGCGGGGACGAGCAGTTAGGACCCGCCAAAATAATGACACTTCCTCTTTTTTTGCAAATGCCTCTGACAACTTTATTTTCATGGCCGAAAAATCTCCCTTTACGGCTGGCGAAAATGAATCCCATAAAAGAAATGCCGACCCCTCTAGACGGGATGGAAGTAGGCGTGCTAAGTCTGCAGTTCCTAGAGAGGAAGCAGCCACCTCAAATCGCCTACACCATAGGGTAAAATCATCTGTCCCATTGCCTGAAAAGCGAGGCGGAAGGTCAATGTGGTGGAATGTGGAGACTATGTTAGCTTGGGCGTTAGGAGAAACGGGTATTCGGAGTATTTTGGGTGGAATCTGTGACTTCAGGCATATTCACTTAGATAAGCGAAAAGTTAATATGAACTAGGGGTTTCAATCATCTGTTCAGAGTAAAAGAAGTGGAGGGTAGCAAGATATAAATACAAAAAAAGTCAACGTGCAATGCATAAGACTCACCCAATGAACATAACGCGTACACAAGAAGCAATTGTATGAACAATGATACCCTGTAAAAAAAATTCTTAGAAAAAAAAGAACTCTCACTGTCCTACATTGACACTGAAAAAAATCTTTTGAATGACAAAATAACTCCTGATTTTAGAGAATATAAACAATAAATATCAATAGGGAGCAAATCAACTAATCAGATAAGGAAAATTATGACATAAAATGTTAAAATGCACAAGAAGTCAAGAAATAAAATGAACATGAAATGCGGTACTTAAAGAGGCACATATAACATTGTATGCGGCCAAACGAACCTTAATGTCAATGATACATGTAGCTGGTATGACCGAGCCGTAAAAATAGTTTAGCTGGTTTCTCAGCGAATTAAAAGAGTAAATAGGAGGCGGCCTCTAACAGGAAGTAAAGTTCAGTTCAGCAAACAGCAGGAACAAGAGGATAGAAAAGCCTAAAATGTGAAGAACAAAGAAGGTATAAACTTATCGATCCAGAATTGCAGCAACCTGGTGATGAAGACTTCAGTTGGATTGGTCGGCTCTGATTGAATCACAATGACGATGGTGATGATGAAGACGACGATGATGACAATGATGACAGCGACGACTGAAATGTTGAGGCTGTTGACGACGGCGATGATAAGACAGGAAAACAACGATGATGAAAACGATGAAGATGATGGAGACTCAACAGCACGCAAGCAGTGATGGAATCCGGGGGTAGAATACAGATGAAAATAATTCATGTGAACTCCTGTTCACATATAAACAATGATCAGTTCCAAAGCATGTAAATACCAAATGGCATTTCTCCAAATGAAGCACATTCAGCTATTCAACAAATAAACTCAGCAAAGCGTCCAAGTTAGATGAGCATATCGAAATCATCGATATGAGGTTGTATGTTGTTAATTCACGCAGGAACGGTTTGAAAACAAAAATCCGAGGGTGAGATGTAAACCGTTTACCGCTGCCACCAAATGTAACACTATTTATTTTTGTATTGATTGATAATATATATTTTGTGATGGTAGTGTTCGATGGCGTATTGAGCCGTGTTACAACCGAATAAAGAAAGAAGGAGGCGATGACCATTCAGTTCCGATTCAATATGTTTATTCACCTTTCTTAATGGTAGACAGGATGAAGTAGTGCAATACAAAAGGATATCAATGAGTAGTATATAAATGACAAAAAATGGATAACAGTGATATGGAAGCTAGAGTACTCCTTTAGTTATGGCCATGTGATGGCCAGGAGAGGGGTGGAGCGATAGCTCAAAAGCCCCCCAAAATGCACCTATATATATCTTGCACTTTGTATTTATACTCTCTGGACTAGACATCCATCACAATGTTTTATTATTCTTCAACCAGTAGACTCATACCATTTCTTGATAGAAAGACCACAGTGAGTGAGAGAGAGAGACTGGGAGAGAGAAATAGAGAACCAAGTATAAAGAAGAAACCTTGAGTCCTAATGGAAGAAACCTTGTGAGAGTCACATCGTAAACAGGTGGACTAAATAAAGCAGTGTTGGACATAAACAAAGCAGTACTGGGCAGTGAACCCTTTCGATTACAGTTAAATTAATAGTTCTTTCTTTTAAATCATATATTGATTATTTTCTACTCTTACATTACTGTCTTTCATATACCTGACCAACACGGCCTTCAAATGTGATTCTTCTCTTTTTGGGACTATCCTTGATATGTCCCAAAGCAACTACTGGAGGATTATAGAATCCATCCAATACTTCTTTATTGACTTCGAATGGCCTTGTCACCCGGAAAAAGTACAAATTAAATACACAAAACAAATATACATTATTAATAAAAGAATTAAAATATTAGAACAAAAACATAATTTTCGTTATTCATATAATCAATATAGAAATATATAAAATATTAATGTACAAAACATTTTTAAAACCATAATACTTGAAAATGTACTCAACTTTATCATAGCTATAGCTCACTCCCTACAACATTAAATTATTCAAATCAATCCATTTACACACACACATCCACCCACAGAAACAATCAAATATGCACAGTAAAAATATAAAACTCTATCACTTCACTTGTTAAAACCATTTTGGCAAATCCCATTTCACACAAATAACTCAATTCCAGCAAATACATAGGCCAATTTAATATAACATTTCAATTTCAGTTCCCAAACATTTGTTTAAAAAAATCCCACCCTCTTCACAACAATACACCCAATAGATCAATTGTAATTGTTTCAACTCAAACAAAACAACAAGTTTCTTACCCATTTAATTAACTACATCAGAACTATTCAAACTTAAAATTCATTTTAAAAATTAACATAAAATAAAACATCCATGAAATATTAAAAAAACATTCCACTACCAATCATATTTAACTTAAATGTACTTTCATTAGTAAATACTTATTACAAACATAAACCCATAGAGCAGGGGTTCTCAAACTTTTTCTTTGAAGGGCCAGATGAGACTTAAAATAAACCTGAAAAGGCTAGGGTTAGTAGATACTTTTAAAAATGTGCGCGAAGACCCTTGCGGCCGGGTCCTAGATGCTTTCTGGTCCAATCTGGCCCTTGTTTTGGGAGAATTTAATCCAACAAAATCTATAACAGTTTCATGGATCGAACACAGGCAAAACTAGAAAAGATTTCAAAATATAGCCAGAGTCAATAGTAATGACAACAAATTGTAGTTCTTTGTAAAAAGGAATGTAGATTGTACCTTTGTCAATTTTAACACATACCTGAAATTGAGACAGATAATATTTTGGAGTAGGCCTATAATTTTTTGCAGTCAAATTCAGTTTCAGTTTAGATTGGCCTTGTGCTCGATTGCGGTAAATTAATGCATACTTGTTTGGAAAAAACGCTTTTCATCATCCACCTTTCTTTTCTTTGCAGAATTTGCAGAATTTGATGCCGTCTTAACCTGGCTAACAATTAATGATGACTAATGTTCCACTGAGAAGATTTGTAAAACTGAACCGGCAACTAAGTTTATTTTTTAACCAAATTAATCTGTTTTCAAATCCAACGTTTGACGAGAAACTACTTTTTTCAATGTAGCGCCATGCTCATCTATTAAGAAAATAGAAGAGATCCGATAACAGACAGAAAAGACTTCACTAAACTTTGTTTAAAAGTCTAATTAATTTGACTGCCATTACTTTTATTACTGTTTCATAGATACACAATGTAATCATTATTGAGCTATGTTTCATATTGTGACTTAAGGGATAAAAGAAACCCAGCAGAATCTCAAAGGCCGGATATAGAAACCTTGTGGGCCGTAGTTTGAGAACCCCTGCCATAGAGGTACAGTGTCTCCTTTTAGAGACACTTTTGCAATTTCTCGAGAATTCGACTTACAAAAGTCGGCTTATTCACAGAAATTTACACACAAGTCTATGGGAGAAAATCAGGACTTTTTTCCCTCATCGACCTAGCCGACTTTTCGACTTAGACATGGTCTACTTAGGCGGAGTTGACTGTATACGCTTAACCCTTAATAGACTGGGCTATTTCAACGCCTAAGAAGACTGGGGGGGCTGATTCAGCCCCCCCTTATGATCTCGGCCGTCGATCGCGCGATCGCGACGAAAATTGGCACACGCGTTACCCATGGCATTATCTACAAAACTGTAACATCAAATTCTGCAAAAATCTCATTGCTCATTAATTATGCTAATTTATGCGTAAAATCATAAGCTTGCTCTAATTAAATAAGTAATGCCCCTGAAATGCTAATTTTTGTTTCACATACTCTAAATAGGCATCTGATCGACTTGATTTAAAAAAAATTTCAAAATCACATTTATTTTCTTATGTATTCTATTGTTTTCTAAATTTCTTATGTATTTCTTTGTTTTTCGACTTTTCGTTTTTTATTGTTTTTTCAATGGAAAATGTCGGGGACTTTATTTTGACCATAAACAAGATAAAATTAATTGATTTTAAGCAGTAAAAGGAAAAATAGTGATACATTTATGAATTTTGGCTAAGAACACTATTTGCATTGGATTTGTACACAAATTCACGTTTTTGAGTAATTTTGGGTCTGCATGCACTTACAAAATGTTGCGTAATTTTAGAACCGCGTACCCGAGGGTCACAATTTTGGTCTCAAAAGTTGCGCGAGACTTGAAATTAAAAAGTCAGCAAGGAACGCGGTCAAAAAATTACGCGCGGCAGATTTATCGCGAAAAATGTTGAGGGGGGGGCTGAATCAGCCCCCCCCAGTCTTCTTTAGGGTTAAGGGTGGTTCACCAAGCGTCATATGTATATCTCATTCTGCATTTTTAATTCCATACATTCAGCCAATGAAATTCACAGACTTGATGACGCATAGCAATTAACACACATAATTGCAATTTTAAGGTGGTACAATATAAAACTCAAACTAAAATTCCATACCCTTTTATTCTACTGGAAAACTATTTAATTTTTTTTCCTGGGAATATTTATATTAAAAAGAACTTTCACAGCATGTTCAATTAATACTTTCCTTAAGCAGTGTTTTGTTAATTTTCACTACATAAGTCACAAATGTAATCAGCACTATCACTTTTTAAATCAGCACATCGCTCATGACACCACTCTCCACAAACAGAGCACTGGATCCAGTCTTCAGTGATCGGTTCTTTGTATTGTTCAGAACAAAATATGCACCAGTATTCAGAGTCTGTCAAGGTTGTTTGCTTGGCAAACTCTTTCCCTTTTCCATCATATTTGGACTGACCCTTCCCTCCTTTTGCACTTGCCTTCTTCTGCTTGGTTGATTCGACACGAGAAGCTTTCTGTCTTTTATTTTGCAACTTCTCGAGGACTTTGCTTTATACGGACTGCTGGTGAGCAACTCTGCCTTGCCTGTCGTTCGTTTACGTGACTTCTCACTACGGTTTACTTTTGGAATCGGAGATATCACTTCAATGGAGGCATTTGCCTTGGTATAGACATCTCTTTAACTCCTACAGAAATCAATTTGTCACACATTCTGGTTAAAACCTCGACTGAGAGAAAGTCATGTTAATTATGTGGGAAAATGCATCTCACCTGTCTCCACTACGACTAAAACAAAGCAGACACAGCTGAACTGCAGGAAGGAACATCGCATTGCACATCTGTATGTCCGACGTTTGACCAGGAAGGGAGGGATCACAGTATGATCGTTCCTGTTTGGGTAAGGCATGTGGATCGACCATCAGAGAAGACACTAGAATATGCCATTCTTGATGACCAGTCAAACGCGATCTCTTTAACTCCTACAGAAATCAATTTGTCACACATTCTGGTTTTACTTATAGGATAGGTTAGGATTCATCAGAGGATGAAGACTGGGTATCAGGTGACTCATGTGTTGGTCTTGCCTTCCTCTCTATTCCACTGGGTCCTGGATCCTTGGTATTGGATATTGATGGCACTGGGGAGGTTGAAGGGACATCGGGACACGTCTTCACCCCAACATCTCCATCGACTGCATCAGTTGGAGACTCCTCAGGCATTTTCTTTCAGTGACTTCCGATGGTGAATAGTCCGACTCATCAAATCAGGATTGAATGGATAGATGCTGGTACACTGGAACCCCTTGACTCCCTTTTCAACAGAGGCGCATCTGTCGTACGCATCTCTTACAAGCTCCGCAAGGTCGTATTGCGTGATGCGTTTTCCTGGATTGGTCACCATGAATTTGTTACATTCTTGTTCGTACAAGGTTTTCAGAGGACCGAAGAATGTTCGGTAAAGTGGCTGTGATTTGTGGCTGGTGTGGGGTGGGATTCTTATCATGACAATTCCATTTTCTCTTGCTCGGACAATAGCATCGTATGAGCAGTGGCTCACGTGTTTATCCAAAATGAGCAGGAGTTTGTCTTCTTTTGATGGTTTGGCATGCTCAATTAGATGATCCAGCCACTTTGGAAATAGTTCACTATTGATCCAACCACTGTCCGAACATAACCCAACCGAACCGACAGGAGCATTGGGCAGCAACTCAGAGTTCATATTTTTTTGTGCATTGATGAAAACTGGAGGTATGATTGACCCTGCAGCATTCATGGCACAGACAAGTGTAGTTGTCTGACCCTTCTCGAGTAACCATCCCAACCTGCTTTACACCTTTCTTTGCAATAACTTTTGAAGTGCAGTTAGGCACTGTACTTATCCCAGTTTCGTCTACTTAAAAAATGCGTTGGGGCTCTAAATGATGCTCCTCAAAAGCCTCTCGGAAAAGGTCAAAGAATTTGGTCATTTGAACCCTATTGAATCCTGTAATTCGACTTAAACTGGTCTTTCCAGTGTGCGAAAAGAGAGCTCAGGATGCATAAATTGTCTCAGCCATTCAGGCCCAGCTCTCTTATTTTTTTTTCGACAAAAAGTTGTTCTTCTCAGCAAACTGGAAGGCAAGTGAACACAGGCCCTCTCCTGTCAATCCGTACATGAGACTTTAAAGTTTTAGTGCATGTTTCAAGAGCTCCTCTTCCATCTCCTTATTGAATACTGTAGTGAAAGCACCTGTCTTTCAAGTCTCAACATTTCCTTTCAAATAACGCTGCAGGGTGGACTTTGGAATGTCATATTTTTGTGCAGCCTCCTGAACAGATACACTCCCAATCTAACATAATCAGCGGCTCTCTCCAGGTTTTCTTTGCTCCAGGTGAAATGTTCGCTCTTACTCTTGTAATTCCGGACCATTCTGAAACTGAGGAACAAAAAAATAAGCACATATTATCAACAGATATGAGGGGGCAGGATGGGACACTGTCCCATCCTGCCCCGAGATGACTGTCCTATCCTGCCCCATGTATACACACACACTGCACTTTCAAGCATAAGTAAGAAAACACGTTCTGCCACATTTTGTGAAATAACATTAATCTGTATACTAGGGAAATCAACTTAATATGGCCAACGCCGTATTTATTTGGTTATCCTGTTAAATTTCTCTTTGAAGATGAAATAGCCCTTCCCCTGGCAAACCTGGATAAGCATGATAAAGGTTGAGAAAATAATGCTCATTCGATTTGAATATGAATCGCCAGTTATGTGTTGAATTTGCAATGGATTGAGTGCTTCTGACATCATTGTATCCTTCATTTTGGGCCAAGTAATACCTCGCTCACATTTGCTCTCCAGCTGCCGTATGGCCATTCGAACACAGCCGTTTTAACATTTCTTGTACCAGCTGCATACACTCTAAAACGTAGTGTTTAGCTTTTGAACACTTTCTTAAACACTTATCTGTAATACTTTATAAACACATAAACACGTTTATTTATTATTGATAAGCACTATGATGAACAGTTGTATATTACATAACAGAAAACTACTGACGTTGTAAGAATATTAAGATAAGAAATCTGCCACATCATCTTAAAGATAAAACTAATTATTTTTGTGATATTCCACATGAGTGTATAGCCTTTGATCTTGTGACCTAAAAATTTAATGAGGTCATTTCCTCTCCAGTAAACATGCATATTCAGTGTTGTTTAACCCTAACATAGGTGATCAGTAAATTCACATCCACAAAAATGAGATTAAACAGAAAGATACACGTACCAATACCAATGGCCAGCTGGCTACAGGGTGCAGGAGCTTTTAATTTCTGTAATGGGGAAAGAAATCCACACGTACCTTTTTTGATCGAGATGACAGCTTCAGTGTTACTCCCTTTTTCCCTGTCAAATGCCGTCTTTTTTGATGTACTGGATAGGGGGAAGCAATTCCAGTGGTCCCTGCAGTAGATTGAAACAATAATAGAATTATAATGCTTATGAAATATAGAATATGATTCTAAACAATAACACTACCTACATGCAGGAGACACTACAACACCACTAGACAATGGTAAAGATGGGTTGACTGCATGTGTTGTGAGTCAAACGTGTTTGGTATATATATAAAAAAAAGAAAACATCATGTTCTTGTGCCATTTCCCATTTTTACACACAATTTGTTCAAAGTTGGGTTCTATTTTTTTTAATATCGTTATAGTTTGCAGCCCAATTTCTTTCTGATTCCATGGATCCCCCCCCAAAAAAAAAGAGAGAGAGAGAAGAAAGAAATAACACTGATTACAATTTCTAACTGTATGAAATGGACTCCAACAAGATTCGAACTCACAACTCACAATCTTCAACTTCTTGGCAGACATTAACCACTAGTTCGGAAAAAAAGACATAAAAATGAGCTCCATGGGGCACCACCTGAGGAAGGCAATCAATGCACTTGACACAATTTTCCTAAAGTCATTTATGTACATCATTACAGTGAAGTCCCCCCCCCCCCATTTTCTTTTTAACCCCAAAGATGGCTTCCACCAAGTTTGGTTGAGATCTACCCACATGTTCTGGAGAAGATGAAAATATAAAATTTTTTGGACAATGCACTACGGATGATAAATGGGATGTGACAGCAATACCTCACCTGAGTCTTTGATTCAGGTGAGGTTTATAAAACAAATCTACAAGGTATTCCATTCCAACTGAAACCTCAACATTAATGTCATACCAAAATATATCTGGAGTCTGTTGCATACAACAACCTGCCATTAATAATTAGACAGTCTCCATCATTAGCAATCTTCAAAAAGTCATTAAAAACTCATCTTTTTCATACTTTGTAGTTTTTAAGATATTATATCTTATTCATTGCGCTTTGGGCCTAATGGGAAAAGTGTGCAGTACAAATAATAAATAATAATAATAATACAAATTAAATTTGAAGATAAACGATTTATGCAGTGACTTTTGATATAAATCAGACATAAGGTTTTATGCAACAGGCCTGATCAGACACAAAATAAGTAGGCTTACCTCTTTGCTGCCAGTACTCTTGAGTTGTTCAATGGCTCTCATGAACTTTTGAAGACAAGATTCCAGTTCCTCTAATTAGTCTAGGTGATTGGTGAAAAAAATGTTCAGAAAATGGTAAAAGCATGAAAATTGACACAGAGGTAGAGTAAGTTATTCTAATCACTTTTAGCAGGGGGTGCCAACGTGAATTTGCCAAACATAGCAACAGTTGCTAGGTAAAATATTTACCTTAGTAACTGAGCTTTATTAGGCTTAAGTAACATTTTCATGAGCGATGTGTTGCATGAATTTTAATCTAAAGCATGTTCCTTTGTATCACAACAGTTTTGATCCATTTATTCACAGCAACGGCTGCTAAGGGACCATTTTCCATAGCAACAAATTGTTTATCATTGTTCAGATGAATATGATCAATATAATTTACTCAGAATAGCTCAGAAATTAACTCTGGCCCATAGATTCCTCATGTGATGATTTTTTTTCTTAGGAATACCTGATAAGCACCATAGCAACAGTTGCTAGGTAACATTTTCCATAGTAACCAATTCTTATAGGGTATTTTTTTCATGATCATAATTCATATGAACCATATCTTTTCTATTAAAGAATTTATACATTAATCACAACAACCCATGAACTATTATACCATGTATACACGCCCATGCGAAATACCAGATGATGTAACATGTTTTCTTTAGCAACCAATGGTTAAAGGTCTTACGGTAAGATTATTGATAGATAATTACTGATTGGCGTAAAATCTTGCACAAATTAAACTACTTCATGATATGGTTCATATTTCCAAAGACGATGTCTATGGGTTCCATGTTATTGGTATAGTAATGCTTAAAAATCACCTTAACACCAATTTTTCTCCATTTGGAAACCATAATTATCATGGATTAACATAAACACATGTAAAAGATCGACCATCGATTTAACTTATTTGGTGTCTTTCATAGCAAAGGTTACCTTGTTAATGTCTGTTATTACTATATAATTTAGTTACCAATTTATCATTGAATGATAATAGACCTCATATTTACTTATCTGAGTCAGTGATTGGCAATGGAGGTAAAATTGATCGAATTTGTATCATCGAGAATTAAAAGTCTAGGAACCGTTGACATTCTGGAAATTAGTGGTTATGTATTTGCCCTATGAACGTCCTTTAAGACCCTATATAACACCTACAAATGCCCTTGGAAAGAATTCCCAAAAAAAACAACATTTAACAAGAGAAGACCAATTATAAGAACAGTTACAAGAGCTCACCAAGAGGTCATGGGTGCTTAAAAGTTGAATATCTCTGATCTTGGAGCGATAAAAAATGACCGCCAAGAATTGAATGAGTCAACTAAGTTAGAAATTATTTAGAACACCAAAATCCCGCCAGAAAGTAATTTTTGAAATGAGTGCTTGGATACCACTTATCTCTAGCTAATAGTAGTCGTTCTCTTGAAAGCCAACAAACTCTGCCTTGGTTTATCCCCTCCCTTTCGAAGCCTGTAATGAAAATCATATTAGCTTTCCATACCGTTTCCGGACCTAATGCCATGTGCAGGAGTTGATTTTGACTTGCCAATTCCGTCTCCAGGTGTTCTGACTTGGATCAATCCTACAGCTCTGTGATCTATCATGACGTGAAAGATCCTGCATGCTAAAGTTGATTTTGACCGATCAGTTCCGTTTCTAGTCATGTTGGCCGGATCCTGTAGCTTTATGATTGATCTATCATGACACTACAGAAGGTGATTTGGACCTGTCCGTTCTGTTGTAGGTGTTATGACCTGGATCGATCCTTCAGCTTCAAGATTTATCATCACGTGAAAGATCTGCCAAGCGTTGATTTGTCCCGACCATAAGTTTTGTTTCCAGGCTTGTTGGCCTGGATCCTGCTGCTCCGGGATCTACATGTATCATGACTTAAAAGCTCTCACAGAAGTTGATTTTGACCAGTCAGTTCCGATTGCAAGTGTTTTGGCTGGGATCCTGCAGCTTCATGGATCATTACTTGAAAGATCTTGCAGGATGTACCGGCACGTTGCAGAAAGAGTTTCGATCAAACGCAACTCAAAACATCTTACACTGATCTTACGCTGATTTTCAGCCAATAAAGCACCTGTGTTCGGGACTTGCGTTTAAACGCAACTCTTTCTGGAACAGGTCCCAGGTTGGCTGGACGTGAACCATACTCTACCACAAAACCCTGGCAAAGAACAGTAGCATTAAGTTCTATATGCTTCTTCCTTCAAAATACCTCCAATACATTTTTGCATGTCCGACTCAGAACTCAGATGGAAATGAATTTGCTGATTGCACTATTATCTTATATAATGTCATTATGAGGAGAAATGTCTCTCACACTCTGATTGACGAGCAATTCATTGTTACACCGAAGATGATGGCTGTAACTTCGATGTATTCCTCTGTTGCCTCTAATATTCTTTGTCGAGCATAATGTATGCTTTAGAGTGGTTTTGCTTTTACCGACTTATGATCAATCCAGACAGTTTTAACCTAAATTTTGGACTAGATATATGCCCAACTCTTTAAAGGCATGTGCGACACATGGAATGTATGTTCTATTCATTCGCTAGAATGGTGCACAAAGTCCTAAACTACTGGAAACTGCAAAGTTGTACATTATGTAAATATTTTTTTTCTTCATTATCTAGATAGAAACTATTGCAAAATATTGACTCAACTGTCCAGCATTGTAATCAATAAAAAAGGCGTAACATACATACAGACAATGATGCTTGAGCTGTTTCAGGTATACTGCACATGCTCTGCAGTGCATATACAGGAAATGGTTCTTGAGGCTGTTTCAGATCTACTGTACATGCTCTACAGTGCATATACAGGAAATGATTCTTGAGGCTGTTTCAGGTCTACTGTACATATATATTCAAGTCAGTCAATATGATATCATAATTTTACTGACAAGTACGTATGCATTACTCGCCATTACTTCCCAAGAAGGTTTGTCATTTAATTGGGAGCGATTAGTGTCAATAAAATTTCAGCTTCCCTTTTCCCTCAAGGTTCGGTTTTTTTCCGAGTGTTCCATGCTACATCTACTGCAATACCCTGTTTCAGTTTCAAAACAACAGAGATCCTATCTGCACATTCAATGACCCAATGATGATTCTTGTCTGTGTGTTAGCTTTGTCATGTGTGAGTAAAAAGTATGCGAAAAAAAGTAAAATTTAGGTTTGTTACCTAGATAAGATTAGGCCTGCAGGCATTATAATTATTTGGACTGTCTCTGAACTTTTTAGGGATCTGGTATATTTTTTTCACTCCAGAGTCACACATTGACCAATTTTCTAACCACTTTCATTCAAACATTATGTCCAGATGTTGTGTTAAGTAATTATTATCTGTAGTTGCTATGGAAAATGTGTTGCTTAGCAACTGTTGCTATACGTGGTTGGAATGTTTCTTGATATGTGATTGTAAAATGGGAGCTTCGAAGTCAAAATATAGTTTTTGAAATGTAGATAACACCCCCAAAATGGTGGTTGTCAAGGTAAATATGTTACCTAGCAACTGTTGCTATACGAGAAGAGGTCAGGTTGGCACCCCCTGCTAAAAATGTTCAGCACGATTTTCTCTACCTGTCAGCCAAATTTCATGCTTTTACCATAATCTGAACAATTCTTGCTATTTTTTGCACCGATCATCTAGACTAAATGAGTCACGTCCTCTTAAAGCTGAAAGTCATGGAGAATCTAAAATAAAAAAGAAAGAAAACAACAAAAATTTATGTTATGTGAACATCTACTTAACCAATTGCTACCTTTGATTAGAGAATTGATTCACTTCCACATAGAATGGAGATTAATGCCATGACAAAATAATGTTAGGAATGGCCAAATTACAAAAAATAACAAGTTCTGAAATGGAAAAAAGTGCCCCTAGCCGGCCAAGCCAGGTATCTGTAGATAATTGCTATTAATTAATGATAAAAATTATTCACATCTTTGAAACTACATGTACAGGGTTCTCACAAAAAAGAAACGTAGGCATGACTGAAATAAACCATTAGTAAAACCAAAATACCATATTTGCACAAAATTATTAATTTTAAAGATGCATTATGAACAGCAATTGTGGCTTGCATGTACTTTGTTTCCATTATTTTCTTAATGTGAATAACGTTTTGTGTGGAAAATTACAAAGAATTCACATCGAGTATCCCCCGAAAAAAAATGCTCACTTAGCCATCAAAGGATGACTTATTTTCAGCAATGCAAATGACGTCGAAATTTGCAAGAGTACTGAAGGCCAGATGCAGCTAATTACCTTTGCTATGATGCATAAATACATGTAATCTTCAAGTACAAACTAAAGGCCATTTCACATGATTACTTTCTTCAGGTATAGCGTCATTCCATCTGGATTCACCCAGTGGTTGCACCCGACCGTCTCAGAATTCGTTGTAATTTGGTATACATAAAATTCTGCCCCTTGTCCCATCCTGCCCCACGTTCCCCTACTTACATCATCGTTAGAAACATTGTTCATGTAGATTTCATAACTTGTGTTAGGTAGCTCTTTACAAATTACGTTGCTGAAAAGAAACAGCTTCTCTCCCTTAAATATCTCCACAAAACTTTCCAGCAGAAAGTCAAAAGACGCCATTTTGGTGATCTGCACAATGTCATACGACCATTCTCGACCGATATCAAGACAACTGGTAATTTCAAGCTCGCTGTTGACCTTTTGGTGTTGGTGTCGGGTCAGTTTTAGAATCGGCATAAATAAAAACAGATCTCGTCCTCAAATTCATCACGCAGAATACTGAGGCATTGAAAATTTAATCTGGAACGATTTTGTCAATTCAGATCAAGTTTTTGAGCAAGGAAAGACAAGGAAAATTTCGCCTCCAACACTACACCCTGACCAACACCGAACTTGAAATCACCTATTAGTGTGTCATGATCTACATGAGGTCCATACACGAATAGCGCTCTGTGCCCCTTTATATGCTTCCTTCTTTAGCTTCCACACTTAACCTGTTGCAGCTACGCTAACATTGATATCCATGTCAAACAGCTTTTGGAAGGATGTGAGGAGATACCCTTCCTTCTTTAACTTCCATCATTAGCTTATCACAACATGTCTGTCTGTTGGAACTACGGTAAAATTGATACCTTTGTCAAACAGCTCTCGAAAGGTCTGTTGGAAACCTAGATTCTCCTTCGCAACGGAGCTGCTCGCTTCTGATTCTTGTATAATTATGTACCATTGTTGCATCATGGCCAAGATCTCGTTAATGGGCATTCTCCTTTCTCTTACTTTTGGCAAGTAATCTTTTCTTTACAGCCTTTTCCACATGCCACACATCAAATTGATGTATGATATTTGGATGCTCTTCCCTCATCACCTTGCGTATCCCAACGTGTCTGTCAGTTGCTACCACGGTCACATTTATACCCGCATCCAACAGCTCTTGCAAGACCCGTTGGATATCTAGCTTCTCCATCGCAACTGAGCTGCTCGCTTCGGATACTTGCACCAATTTCATTGCCAGGATCTTATTGTTTTTGGTGTTCGTGTACGTATAATATTTGGCACAAAACTCATGAGAGTCGCACCTTCAATCCCCTCACACAATTACTGGATCCTTTCCAACTCCCCTCCATGCTTCTGTTTATTCAATTATTTATTTACTTAATCATTTCTAGTATAATTACTACAGGATGGAATCCCATACGGCCAACGCCATTTTTATTTATTTGGTTATCCTATTAAATTTCTCTTTGAAGATAAAATAGCCCTTCCCCGGGCAAACCTGGAAAAGCATGATAAAGGTTGAGAAAATAATGCTCATTCGATATTTGAATATGAATCGCCAGTTATGTGTTGAATTTGCAATGGATTGAGTGCTTCTGACATCATTGTATCCATCAATTTGGGCCAAGTAATACCTCGGTCACATTTGCTCCAGGGCGGCCGTATGGCCAGTCGAACACAGCCGTTTTAACATTTCTTGTACCAGCTGCATATAGGTGGTTTGAATAAAATGCATAAAACGGTTGTTTTCGACTCGCTGTATAGCAGCCGTATAGAGCAAATGTGACCAAGGTATAAGTATCCATATGCATGACTGATGTCTTCCCCGTAATGCTGATTTCTAACTTTATGAGTACTGATTTTCTTTCCTGCTGATTGGCAACTCTTGGGTTCCTGATGTTTACCAAACCTTTTGTCTCTTTCCAAAATATGAAGGCCAGTTGTGATAACGATTCATACCAAGTTACTACGATTTGACCATCTAAGTGTTTGTGTATTTTGCCAATTGATTCCGGAAGATGATGTTGAATTACTGAGATATTGAGCATGACATTCCCGGTGTTGCGTCTTTTTCCAAGCAATAATAATGCACTTGTACGTCCCACATGCATGTCTGTTTGCAATCTTCAGTCTGGTTGCTTTTCAGTTTAAATTCCATAATTTCCAAGGTTAAAGGTCAATAGAGAAAAATCAAACAAGCATAATGCTGACAATTTCATCAAAATCGGATGTAAAATAAAGTTATGGCACTTTCACATATTTTCGCCAAACAGTTATATGCACAGCTCAAGGATATGCAAATGAGAGTCAATGATTTCTTTTGTTTTTTATGTTTTGAATTATACAATATTTCATTTTTTTTCAGATTTGACGATAATGACCAACTTTACTGAACCAAAAAATGTTAAAACAAGGATCATTCCAAATGTTCAGGGAGGAATAAGACTTTGTTTTACTGGACAATGAATAAATTAGATTATTTATGGTAAAATAGGAAAGAAATACTAGAAGTGAGAGGATGACATCTTCAGTTCCCTCACTTGCATAATGACCCGAATATACATATAACTATTTGTTAAAATAAGCCAAACTTAATCAACTATATTTCTGGGTGGACTTGTCCTTTAAGTTTGTGTCCTAGGTACCAGGGGAAGGTTGCATGAAACAAATAGTCAGTAGTTTTCACTGACAAGGGTTATAAGCTACTAAAATTCTTGCTTCTGAATGGCTCAGGGCAAAATTTTCAGGGAACTTCACAGCCACAGGTGCTTTGCATTGTTCATGAACCCCTATCCTATCACTTTCGATCCTCTCATGCTAGAATTAACAAAACAATGGAGGTATTCAAAGGTCAAGTCCACCCCAGAAAATGGTTGATTTGAATGGATAGAGAAAAATCAAACGAACATAACACTGAAAATTTCATCAAAATCGGATGTAAAATACATGTAAGAATTACATTTTTCACAAAAACAGTTATATGCACAACTCATTTTTATTGTTTAAATTGTACAATATTTCAATTTTTACAGATTTTACAATAGGGACCTACTTGATTTAACCACAAACAAAGTAATGCAATTGCACATGATCAGGGAGGAATAAAATTTTGTTCCACATGACAAGGAGGAGAAAATTAGAATTTACTTCAATAACTCCATACATCTACTTGATTTGCTAGTTCAGCCCTCTGGACTGCCATACCCGAATAGAACTCCCAAGGATTTAAAAAGCGCGAGCGCGCCCTCTCCCGTTCAGGCTTACTACCCATGATCACCGCGCAACTAGCGTCCATCTTCCTCTTTTGCTTTCGGCAAGCCACCTGTCAAGACGTGCTCAGATAAGTCTCCTAAGAGCTCAAATCTTTTTGAGCTTTGGTATATTATTTTCGCTTATCTGTGGTGCATTCTCCCTTTTAATTTCAATCTTTCCATTTGTGTGTAAGATTGTGTTCAGAATTTACACTTGGCGTGACTTTTTAGACGTGTTTTTGATGACACTTAAATTGTTTTTCTAACGTTTGAGTTCTCGTCGCGCCGCATCGCTAGCGCGTTCGCGAGGCACCGGGCTTGGCCTGCCTACGTGGCAGCAAGCCTTCACCACCTGTCATGGTTATTGTTCTTCACGTTCAAAGCGTGGTGGCTTTTGGTGCCGTTTTTGAATTAAATTCTAGACAGCCTCTACACTTTGTTGTCGAGGGTGTTATTGTTATTTCTTTTTGCAGGTTGGGATCTTCAACTCTGTTCCTTCCTTGCTTTCTGGAATTGATTTATTAAGATTTTCGATTGATTATTGATTGATTAATTCTTCAATTCTCTTTCTTTTCTGTTCTGAATAAATTTCTTAATTGATATTTTATTCACAGGCGGATCTTAAAGCTCAATTCCTTTTTCCTTCTGTTCTGAATAAATTTCTTGATTGATATTTTATTCACAGGCGGATCTTAAAGCTCAATTCCTTTTCCTTCTGTTCTGAATAAATTTCTTGATTGATATTTTATTCACAGGCGGATCCTAAAGCTCAATTCCTTTTCCTTTCTGTTCTGAATAAAATTCTTGATTAATATTTTATTCACAGACGCTTCGGGGATTGTTTAATTCGGCTTACGCAATTATACCTGATGATTGTTTGGTTATTCAATCCCCCCTAAAAAAAAAAAAAAAAAAAAAAAAAAAAAAAAAAAAAATTTTGTTCTTTACAGGTGGGGTCTCCTTCCTGTTAGAATTTTTTTTTTTACCTGTCCCGGAATTGTTTTCTTCGTTCAATTCCCTCTTCCCTCCTAGTCTTATATATTTTTTTATTTCGACAGGCGGGCTCTACGATTCCCTTTGAGGATTTACTGTGTCGTTCTTCCTCTTGGAATCGTTACTAGAGACGTTCCTCCTTCCTCCTGTTCTGAATTTCTTTACCTTTCCACAGGAGGTTACTTTTTTTTTCCTCTTGGAAATTATCGTAAAATTTCTCTTATCTAGGAATTATTTGTCTCTCAATCCCTTTTCTTCCTGCTCTGAAATGCTTGTTTTTGTGTTTCTTCGCAGGTGGAAACTTCGTTCTCTTCTGAACTTGCATTCATTTTTGAATTTTTGTTTCGAATTTTTCCTTCGGGCACAAAAAAAGAGAATATAGTAGGGGAACCTTGTAGGAGTTTCTTTTTTCAAAGTCTCCGACCTCCTTTTTATTTTCTTACAGGCAGATACCTAAACTATTCTTAGGTTCTTCTTCCTCCCTACCCCTCCCCTCTTGTTTTGTTCTGTTTGCTCAAACAAACTCCTTTTAGGAGGAGGGAAAGACCACTCCGGTCTCCACTTTTAATCTAAGCGAGATCTTTGTAAAAAAAAAAAAAAAAAAAGAAAAAGAAAAATTCTTGTTTTTCCTTTTTCAGGGTAGAGAGAGGTATCTTTGAATGGGACTAACACAGCCCCAGAGGACCTGGTGCCCTCCACGGGGACCGTCCCGATTGCAAGTTACAGAAGTCGGCCGCCTCCAGGCGAGCAGGAGGGACGCCGCGGCGAGCGCCCAGCGGCGGTGAGTATGAGGGTGCGTCGATCAGCATTCCGAATTTGCGGTCGGATGCTAAGAGAAGGAAGGCCGAGACTGTGGTGCCACGGTCTCGGACAAAGGAAAAAGTGGTAGCCAAGGCTTCCAAGCCTAAACTAGGTCCTGCCGCCGCAGCACCCATAGGGCTATGCGACCCACCGGCTACCGGGTCACCAGAAGTCCGGAGGGAGAGTGCGGTTCTCTCCCCCCGGCACAGGTCAGGATCTCTGCCGTATAAGTCGTCCTCCGTTGACAGCATCGGGAGAGATCGCCCAGCCCCTGACCGCGAGAGGCGTCACACAGACTGTAACCACAATCTGATCGTGACCACAATCTGACCCCGTCAGATTCGGGTGAAGTTTCGTTGTTGGCGGCCGCCCTGCCAGGGGCGGCAAATCGTAAGAGATCACCCGTGCCTCTTGTGCCTTCTTCTGCTCCGGCCACGCCGGCGGAGCCCGCAAAATAAGAAGAAGAAGAAGAAGAGGTCGAAGGAGAGGTCGGCCAGCCCTGTTGCCATGGGCATTCCTCCTTCAGACCCTCTTATCGGTGGCCAGATGTTACAGTCATACATGTTATGCTGCTATATTCTGCTACCGCGAGAGGCGTCACACATCGGGCTGTGACCACAATCTGACCCCGTCAGATTCGGGTGAAGTTTCATTGTCGGCGGCCGCCCTGCCAGGGGCGGCAAATCGTAAGAAATCACCCGTGCCTCTCATGCCTTCTTCTGCCCCGGCCACGCCGGCGGAGCCCGCAGAAAGAGAAGAAGAAGAAGAGGTCGAAGGAGAGGTTGGCCAGCCCTGCTGCCATGGGCGTTCCTCCTTCAGACCCTTGTGTCGGTGGTCAGATGTTACAGCTATTCATGCTGCTACATTCTGCTACCGCGAGAGGCGTCACACATCAGACTGTGACCACAATCTGACCCCGTCAGATTCGGGTGAAGTTTCGTTGTTGACGGCCGCCCTGCCAGGGGCGGCAAATCGTAAGAAATCACCCGTGCCTCTTGTGCCTTCTTCTGCCCCGGCCACACCGGCGGAGGCCGCGAAGAAGAAGAGGTCGAAGGTGAGGTCGGCCAGCCCTGTTGCCATGGGCGTCCCTCCTTCAGGCCCTTGTGTCGGTGGTCAGATGTCACAGCTATTCATGCTGCTACATTCTGCTTTCGAGTAGTGCGGGTTCACCCCACCCTCGACGTCTACTCACCCCGCTGATGCCCTTGAGCATCAAGCGAGACAAGTGGGCAATAACCACCAGACACCCGGGAAATCCTCGAGCGATTCTGTTAAATCGCCAGCCAGTGCACCGACTAACCGGGTGCCCCAAGATCGCGTGTGCTTTCCAGCATTTTCGTCGATCTCAGAGCACGTGTCCCAGCCGACACGCGGGGCCACCCCGGCGCTTACTGGACAACCTCCCGGTTCAGTCCATAGAGCGAGACTCCCTTTACGAGGACAACCCCTATCCCGCGGGCGACTTTTCAGTAAGCGCTCAGGCGCTGCTTGACAAGTATCTACCTCACATCTACCCTCCGAGCGGGGGTATTGATGAAGCAAGGGAGTCCATATTTTCTCGCCCCGCCTCTTCAGGCGCTCCGAGCTCAATCGGCCGAATTGGGGGTCTCGGAGAGTGACGGGGTCGCTCTAGACGAGGCGGCTCCTACGACGAGGAAGCCGCCAGCTCCGTGGGTGTAAACCCACCCCCGCTCTGCTGCTGCCCGGAAGCGCCAGGCTCCGGCGCCGCCGTCTCGAAATTTTCAAGCCTCTCGAGGCTAGTGAGAAGGCAGAGGCAGGGGGGGGGGGCGATTATTATGCAGGTACTCCCGAATTCGCCCTCTACGTCAAGCTCACATACGGCGACGACTCCTTCAGCGGTAACTCTCTCCATTCTTCCCCCTAAGCGGGCCCGTAGATTGGAGGTATGAATCTCTTACATACCGCATGCCGCACTTCTCTCGTGAGAATGTTTGGCTGCTTTGAGAGGACAACCTATCACGTCCGCGGACCGTCCGCCCAGGCGACGGGACCGTCGCTTTTCTGGCCTGAACCTCACTTTCTATTTGAAAGTAAGGGTGCCCTGTCTTACTTAGCTCCTACCCTTGCAACGCCAGAGTCAGGGCTATAGTACAGACACCCGTTCTCCAGCGATCGCCGCTGAAGAGAGGGCGACTCTGATATGAGCACCATCACCGCTCAGCGGTATGTCTCACTATCTTATAGCTCTCCGAGCTTATGAGTATGTATATCGGATCTGAATGTCAGGGCGATTAAAAGTTCTCCTGTGCTTAATAATCGCTATGCCTTCACCACCCGGTGCATTATGGTTATGTTAACCTATTTGTCTCGTATTCGGGCGGCTCGTACGAACCCTGCCCGAGCTGCCATCACCGGTCGTCCCCCCGGACACCGCCGGCAGCACCCGCACCGAATACGTGGAAGGAATCAGCTTTTCATATGCTAGATATCCCTCCTGTTGACATTCACAGCTGTTCCCCGAGTCTTTCCCGGTTGGGTAAACATCATCTCGGAGGAAAGTAACCGCCGTACATCTCATGAGATTGTTGGCTATGTACGTGCGTTCAAACTTGTTTAAAGCCCCAGGATTCTCTGTCGGTATTCTATGCCTACTTTCTGGGCACACCCACCGTACCGGGTCGGCGAGTTCACACCAAACTGTACACCGCCAGACCATCGGTCGAGCTCTAACTGTCTATCTTATAGACTGCCCTCTATGTGGGTCAATCTTGCGGGCGTCTCCGCCGCTCCCTCCTTGTGCGGAGTGGTCTACGGTGGATGTCTTTACCGTGCCCGTTAGTCGAATCGGCTTCTTTCTTAGAAATTTTTTCACGGCACACTCGAGTCGCCCCGCATGCTGCTTTCATCCTCCTTCCATGCAAGGCATGTGGCCAGGGTCACCGCACGACCGAGGATGATGTAACAGTGGATGGATGTATGCTTATGCCTTCCTAACCACGATCACTACGACCCGCCTTCTCTCGGGCCGACTGTGGATGAGCCTCTCCATGTAAGTGATTTACTTCACTGGAGTTCTTCTTTTAGAAATTTAGATTCTCATCCCCCGCTGCTTAGGGCGTCATTTTTGCCGCCCCCCCGCAGCTTTTTGGAGCTCCTTATCTTACCGATATCGGACTGTTCCACGCTGCCGCAACCGGCGCCGGCGGTGCTCGCTCTTACGATCACCTGAGAAACAGGCCTTGTGTCTGTTTTCATAAACAACTGGTTCTCACCGCAGACTGATGGAAATTTTGTGATTACTTCCTCAAGTCTCCTTCGCTTGTTTCTTCAAGCGAGGACTTCGACACTCTTAGCCAGTTTCCGTCCCTAACTTGATAGGACAGGGCCGTTGCTACCTCATTCGATTCCGTTGGGAATGTAACGGTTGAGGTATCATATCTGGCGATGTCTGTTCGTTTAGAGCATCTCTTGATGGTCGTTTACACGTAATATCGTGACAGATTTTTTTTCGCCAGCTCCCTCTGGCGTACACTTGCTGCTGCTAGGGATTCCCCCGCCCAGCGGACAGCCATCGCAGCCTAGCCTCACGGGCTCTCTCGGCGATGGTGGCTTGAGCCAAGCCACCTCTTCCACCGCGGGCACTGCACCCTCAGATGGGTGCTTCAATCAGTATGGGAGAAAGGGGATCCTGAGTTCTCTCTCGATCACTCGGTCTAACACACTTTTGTCGTGATGTGTACCGCGCTGTATCCCTGACACGCCCGGTTGAGCTGTTTTGACCAGACTGCTCTATTCTACATAGGCAACATGTCCGCGGCATTCCTTATTAACAGGATGGCACTCAGTCGCTTTCTCGACCCTTGTCTGCCTTACGAGTGGTTTTCTTCCTAAATCCCTACTCTCCGTCGTTCCTGGTCCCCTTCGGACCGCTAGTAACTTTTTACCACAGCTCTCTATCAGAATTCTGCAGATTTCTGCCCTCACGCATTTGAGACAGATATCGAATTCTGGGCGCTTTCTCCCACGCGGAGGCTTCCCCTACAGAAATTTCCAAGCTTGCGGGAAGCGTGCGACTAGCTTGCGCAAGCTTGCGGCATGCTAGTAACTAGCATGCGGTTAGCTTATTAAGCGTGTGATATGCGTGCAGAGTAATAGTTAAGCGATCTTTTAGCGAGCAGGGACTGTTCGCTAGCATGCACTCGCTTATTAAGCGAGTGCCCTGCTAGTCGCATGCTAGTTACTAGCAAGCGGCACGCTTAAATTTCGGTAGGGGTTCTGAGATATCTCGCCTTCTCAGATTGGTCGATTGATCACTTACTGAGCCTTAAAAGCTTCAGTTTTCCGATCACGATTCTTGTTGAAATTTTCAACAAATTTCGATTCTTACGCTCTAGTCAGCAGGTGATGTTGTTCTCCTGACACTAGGCCGAGGGCCCATGATACTTAGTATTCCTGAGTATACAGGGCATTCCTCTCGAGGACATTTTTGAGGGCCGCCTTTTGGCGCTCAACTAACTCCTTCACTTCTTTCTACTTGAAGGACATTCCGTCCAGCGAGGCGAGATTTGCTGCTTCGGCGCTTAAAGCAGCTGCGGCTTTTTTCCCCTCTCCCTAAATTTCGTTGTTTTTGTTTTTTCTTTTAAATTTTCTTAGGCTTACAATTGAAAACATGCCTCCCTACGGTTTGAGTCCGTGCTGGTCTAGCAAATCAAGTAGATGTATGGAGTTATTGAAGTAAATTATGAAAATACTTACCTGATTTTCTTATTTACGAGATAACTCATACATCTACTTGATACCCTCCCACCGACCCTCCGCCTTGCGTAGCAACATGTTTCAATGTATGGGCTTGCGAAAGGTGAGGAAGATGGACGCTAGTTGCGCGGTGATCATGGGTAGTAAGCCTGAACGGGAGAGGGCGCGCTCGCGCTTTTTAAATCCTTGGGAGTTCTATTCGGGTATGGCAGTCCAGAGGGCTGAACTAGCAAATCAAGTAGATGTATGAGTTATCTCGTAAATAAGAAAATCAGGTAAGTATTTTCATAATTTTTCATATGTAAATGCATGTAATAAAATACAAAATAAATAGTGAGTGGGTGACATCATTTGTCTGCTCATTTGCATACCGACCAGGATGTGCATACAAATGTTTTGTGAAATACTAGTAAAGCAAAACTTTATAATATCCTATAACTTACTTATTTTACAACAGATTTTGATGAAATTTTCAGTGTTGTGTATGTTGAATTTTCTCCTTTTATGCAAACCAACTTTCTATTGGGGTGGACTTGTCCTTTAATGAGGAAGGTGAATGGATTCCTGCTGAGAGATTTCAAAGTGGGTCTGATGTTTAGAAGTGTACCTAAATACGCAAGAATATCATTATTTAGTAATATTTTCCCTATTCAGTTTGAGTGTTTATTGTTTGAAATCATTGAGCATCTGATTTTAACAATGTTAAGTTACTTTCACTTCATGATTATGGGCCAAATGCTTTTGCACCTCAAAAACTCCAGTGTTGATTTAACACCAGCCCAGAATCTATATATGTCCACACCAGAGAAGTGTTAAACAACACCAGTTCCGTTTAGGTCTAACACCAGATAGGTGTTTATACGACACCAATTAGTATTAAAACAGCATCGGTTGATTCCAAACTGGAGTTGTTCAATGTCTTCTCTGGTGTGGACATATATGTAGATTCCGGGCTGATGTTAAGTCAACACCAGAGTTTTTGCAGAGTGAGTTTATCAGTATGTATTATGTGTATTTTTCTTTATTTACTTGAATATATGATCAAAATTTTGTACCATAGAAGTAGATTATTTAAATGCAAGATTATAAGATATAGTAAAGATGTAAATAAACATGCAGAGAGCAAACTATTTGATGACATTGTGTATGAAGCATTTTTTTTCCTTTAATGTCTGCTTTATGAAGAGTTTGGTTGCAAAAGGGCTTAGGTACTCTTTGGACCATTCCGAGAAAAATCATGTTTTTCATTCTCACTGATTGCAATATTCTTATGAGAAACTAAATTACCATGAATGATGTGCAGTACTACCCTATCATGTGAACATAAAATTGAGAATAAACGAAATGTACCTGTCTTCATTTTTTATATATATATATATATTTTGTTTAATTATCATTGTGGACCTAACCCCTTTTGTAAGCAAACTGAAATGAATCTGATCTCTTGAATAATTTTTCTTTTGCCAATTTTATTCACGTTTTGATGTGAATTTCAAATTGTCTTTGATATCAGAGCGACTAAAAATCTATAGGTTTTGAGACAGAAAACAATATAATTTATGAAAAATTGATCTAACCCCTTTTGCAACTTTGCTCTTCTTATATATATATATAACTAAACTCGCCTTGTTTCCAATTAAGATGTGGGGGAAAAAATGTTCACAAATATGTCGATATTCTGTATGGAAGTGTGTGTGTGAACAGAAGATCCAAGTTGGTCAAGTGGCCTGACACCCCCCTGCAACAAATAGAAGGAAAGAGAGAAGGTAATTAACCCTAAAAGGACAGGGGGGCCATGATCCCCCCCCCCCTCGATGCTTCGCGCGATTTTTCCGAAAAACAAAGAAGATAGTTGTAATAATTTCCATTGAAAAAAAGCACTGAAAAACAAAAGAAAAAAAAAGAAATACATAAGGAAAAAATTGGCTTTCACAATTTTTCTTTGTGGAAACCTTTAAATTTAGATTACAAAGATGAGATCTGCAAAAAAAGAAGAAAATTGGGTATTAAATATGCAAATAATGTTTTTCATGAATAAATTTGCATGTTTTATTCATGATAAATGAAAATAATTATTTTAAGAAATTTATTTTACTAGCTTGTAGTTTATGTGGTAGAGAATGTGCGAGCCATATTTTGGTGCGATCGCGCGAACGGCGGCCAAGATCAGAAGAAGGGCCATCATGGTCACCTCCCCCCCCCCCCTCAATACATCTCATATAGTGCAGTCCTTTTAGGGTTAAGAGAAAGCTAGAGCTTTAAGGAATATGTTGATTTTCTGTATGGAAGTGTGTGTGTGTGTGTACAGGGGCAGATCCAGGGGGTGTTGAGGGACCTGACACCCACCCACCCCCACCCTGCAATAAAAAGAAGGAAAGAGAGAAGGGAATGAAGTGAAAGCTAGAGCTTAAAGGAATGTTGACAAATATGTCGATTTTCTGTATATGGAAGTGGGCGTGTACAGGGGCAGATCCAGGGGGTCGAGGGGCCTGACACCCCCCCCCCCCCAACAACAAAGGAAAGAGGGAAGAAAAAGAAGGAATTAAAAAAAAGCTAGAGCTTAAAGGAAGTTTGAAGAAAACAAGGAAAAGGAAATAGAGAGAGACAGAAAGAATTGAGAGTAAAAAGTAAATACATATACAATTATAAAAGTACCTGGATATGCCAGCATCGTGTATAATAGAGTGTCGTGTATAGAGGCCTGTGTGATCCCAAACCATTTGCAGCATACATGGGTATGTATGGGTTAATTGAAGCGACATTGAACGATTTTCGAACTTCGAAAATTGGGAATTGATTTTCAAACTTTTTTGTGGGGTTTATTCCATATTTCCATACCTGTGTGCGTATACCTAGAAGTAAGATAGGTTTGCAGAAATGATGATCTTCCTCAATTAATCAGAAGTCGGTCCAAGTTTTTTTCAGTTTTGGTAGACGAAATTTGAGTAAATTTAATCTTATATAATAAAATACAAAGGAATTGAGTAGGGATATTACAACATCAGCTTGCTCATTGCATATTCATAGACAGGGCGGATCCAGCTTTCGCCAATAAGGGTGGCCCGAGAAAAAAAATCATCCACATTTCCCCAATCAGCCACTCAAAGATTTTTGTTTTGTTTTGTTTCTGTGAAGGGATGGTCCTAACAGTTCCTTCTAAACTTTATTCTTAGAAACAAAATAATTGTATCTTTTAAGCCCTACTTAAATAATGGGGTCGCGAAGTGCGAACCAAATTTTTTGGAAATTTCTTTTATTTTGTCCTGAAAATTGAACATTTTGAGCAGTGGCTTACCTTGGGTCATGGCATCGGGGGCACCTGATGCAAAAATTTGAGTCACTTAGTGGTCGCGCGAAGCACGCTCAATGACCAGGTATACT
Source organism: Lytechinus variegatus (assembly GCF_018143015.1). Lineage (NCBI taxonomy): Eukaryota > Metazoa > Echinodermata > Echinoidea > Temnopleuroida > Toxopneustidae > Lytechinus > Lytechinus variegatus. The sequence continues at coordinate 23,023,683 of NC_054740.1, forward strand.
GACCTAATAGAGACATTTTAAGGACTGTGCCATTAAATGGAGAAGTATATTTTTCACTGATCAAATAATGTGAGCTCGAAGTGCGAGTTGATTTTTATATATATTCAGACCTAAAAAGCGACGTTATCAGCAAATTTTTGTAATCATCATACGTACCTGTCTCACTAAACAAACAATGCGAGCGCGAGCTTCATTTCTTGTATACATTGACCCCAAACAGGGATTTTTTAAGGACTACTTTTAGGAATTCATTAAGAGCATACATATAATTCACCATAGTCATCTAATGCGAACGCCAATCGCTGGCTGATTATGTTAGAATTACACCTAAACGCATGAAGCCAATTTTGCAGTCATTTTTATCATGAATATGATGATAAGTATCTCACTCAACAAATATTTCGAACTGAAAATTTTTGAAAATCAGACCTAAAGAGGGGCATTTTAAGGCTTGTTTCTAGAAATTCCCTAAGACCATACATATTTCACTTACCAAATGATGCGAGCGCGAAGCGCGAGCTGAATTTTTTTTATATTGAGACCAGAAAAGGGGACATTTTAAGGACTGTTTCAGGAATTCATGAAGAGCAGACACATCCCACCAATCCACTAATGCGAACGTAAGCACAGTCAGTAAATGTTTAATATCCAGACCTTAAAAGATGGCAATCACTTTAAGTAGTCATGAAAAAGAAGCATATATCACTACATAGCGCAATGATAATTCCGGTGAAATGCGAGGAAATGTATTTGGTGTATAATTTACATATTTTAGTACAAAAGAATACATATATCAACAGACAATGCGAACACCAGGAATGATGAACACACAGGCCTAAGCAAATTATATTTTATCAAAATTATTTAAAAAATCATTCTTATATGATATATAATATAACATAATTAAATGATATACAATCATTTCTTCTCCCCCCCCCCACTATGTTTCTCTTTCTTTCTCCCTCTTTTTCTCATTTTCTCTGGGGGTTTTTTTGCCAGCCGATTAGGGGGCACGTGCCCCCCCCCCCCGTATAGTTACGCCACTGATTCTGAGCAATTAATGTTTGGAATCATGAACAAGATGCTTTAATATGTAACTAAATAATTACTGTTAGGGACTGTTTGCAGGCTCGGTGTAAAAATGGCAGAGATAAAAATGGCAGAGATAAAAATGGCAGAGATAAAAATGGCAGAGGTAAAAATGGCAGAGATAAAAATGGCAGAGATAAAAATGGCAGAGATAAAAATGGCACAGGTAAAAATGGCAGAGATAAAAATGGCAGAGGTAAAAATGGCAGAGATAAAAATGGCAGAGGTAAAAATGGCAAAGGTAAAAATGGCAGAGGTAAAAATGGCAGAGGTAAAAATGGCAGAGGTAATAATGGCAGAGGTAAAAATGGCAGAGGTAAAAATGGCAGAGGTAAAAATGGTAGAGGTAAAATTAGCAGAGGTAAAAATGGCAGAGGTAATAATGGCAGAGGTAATAATGGCAGAGGTAAAAATGGCAGAGGTAAAAATGGCAGAGGTAAAAATGGCAGAGGTAATAATCAAAGATTAAAAAAGCTATACTGTTATATTTTAATGATGACGTCATTTGCGAGTAGCTTTCCCATATTTGGTGTATAGAAAATATTAATGAAAAATGTAATTTTCTAGAAAAAAATCCAAATGTTTTTTTTTATCTTCAGTATATATCAAGAGACAAATCATTTCACTGACGCTCCTGAAATATTTTTTTAAAACAATTATGAACCATTTTAGTGCATAAAATGTCATGGGGCAGCTTCCCATATATGACGTCAAACCCTTTGGGAACCTGGCATCCATTTATAGTAGAGTAAATACTGGCATTCAAGGGCCATGTGATAAAGTGACTCGTGAACAATAATTGTATCATTTACATTTAACGTATCACATTAATCAGGAGCAGATCTAGGATTTTCCAGGGGGGCACATTTTCCTGAAAAATGACACGCAAAACAGTTTTCCACCTACTAACTCGTCCACAAAAATAATTAGCAAGCAGAAAAGGGTCTCGCTTAAAAAAGGGGGCACACTTGAGTTAGCATATTTGCTAAGATTTTAATTGTACCTCTCAAGGGGGGCTGGCACGGGCCAGCTGTGCCCCATGGATCCGCCAATGACATCAATATCTATTCATCATGATCCATCATGATATGGAAATTTAAAAAATACTTTCATTACAGAATGTTCAGTTATTTTTTATCCAGTTTAAATAATTAAAGTAGTTCGACGTAGACCCGAACTTGTTCGTTTCAGAGGGTTAGTGGCTGCACACATTGGTGTTTACATTTTAAGAAAAATCGTTGGGTTTGTATGTAAAGCGTTGTTCTGCTTACGAGCTTAAAATCCTTTCATCATGCAGTCATTAATTGAAATCATTTTGGCAAGAAAATGCTTGAGTTTAGTTATATAATATATAAATTGTATTATATTATAAATTATATAATATATATAATATAATATAGTATAGATCTTAAATGACGAAAAACAACATAATATTTAATCAGTTGTTATAGGCCATTTCGTCGACAAGAGTCCGGTCATGGATGATAATTATTATCTTTATCATCTGACCTGTGCCATTTTTACCTCTGCCATTATTACCTCTGCCATTATTACCTCTGCCATTTTTACCTCTGCCATTATTACCTCTGCCATTTTTACCTCTGCCATTATTACCTCTGCCATTTTTACCTCTGCTAATTTTACCTCTACCATTTTTACCTCTGCCATTATTACCTCTGCCATTTTTACCTCTGCCATTTTTACCTCTGCCATTATTACCTCTGCCATTTTTACCTCTGCCATTATTACCTCTGCCATTTTTACCTCTGCCGTTTTTACCTCTGCCATTTTTACCTCTGCCATTTTTACCTTTGCCATTTTTACCTCTGCCATTTTTACCTCTGCCATTTTTACCTCTGCCATTTTTACCTCTGCCATTTTTACCTCTGCCATTTTTACCTTTGCCATTTTTACCTCTGCCATTATTACCTCTGCCATTTTTACCTCTGCCATTATTACCTCTGCCATTTTTACCTCTGCCATTTTTACCTCTGCCATTTTTACCTCTGCCATTATTACCTCTGCCATTTTTACCTCTGCCATTATTACCTCTGCCATTTTTACCTCTGCCATTTTTACCTGGCACCTGTTTGGCTTTATCCGTGAAAACAATCAAATAATGCGAGCGCGAAAGTGAGCTTAAAAATTTTTGATACTCCGACCTTCAAAAAATTGAAATTCTTAGCACTTTTGGTAATCAATAGTCGGATATATCATGTAACTAGAGAATCGCGGCGACTGCGTACTGCGAGAGGAAAAACATGAGATGTAGACATCAAACGGGACACTCTTCATATTTTTAATCATGAAAAGGTGATTGGGTGTCTTCCTATAATGCGAACGCGACGCACGAGCTGTTTTTTTTTATATTGTTTATATTATAAGACCTGAAAAACTGGACATGTTAAGCACTTTTTGTAATTACGAATATGATGTATGGATGGATATATTTACCAGTTAATGCGAGCGCAAAGCGCGAGTCAAAATTTTGGATAAACTATTAAGTCAATGGAATTTTTAGTTGTTTGTTATAGAATTAATAGAACTTCGATAGATGTACTCACCAATCAAATGCGAACGCGCAGTGCTGGCGTAGCACGAGCAGAAAAAAAATCGATATTCAGGTTATAAAACGAAACATTTTAAAAATCTCTTTGTAAATTAATAATTTTGTAATTCGAACTAAGCAATGAAAGCTCGATGTCCGAGCTAGCTATCTTATGTATACTTACTCAGAACTGGATATTTTAAGCTCCATTTCAGCCTATTGAGCAATATATGCAATAGCAGATGCAATTCAAGCGCGAGCAAAAATACATTGTGACATTAATTTTTTTATCTTCCCCTCACCTTCTTTTATTTACTCTTCTTCCTCCTAATATTTTCCTCTTTTTTTCTCCACTCCGTTTCCTTCCAATTGTTTTTTCTTTCCCTCTTTTTTTTCCTCTTGCGTAGCCAATAGGAGGGGCGGCTCCGGCTTGGGCCCCCTGGATCCGTGTATTTACGAAGACATGTATAGAACTGCTTCACCGAAATAATGCAAAAGTTGGGAATGTCATACATAAGCTTTTTTATCCTTTGTCAATTTTTGAAGAAATCGTCAGTGGGTTTTTTTTCGACCTGATTACATGTATTCTTTACATTATTTCTTGCCTGCGCTGTCATGGAAAATATCCTTTATATTTGTATTAATTACACGTTTACGTATTCTTGTCATTTATCATATCATCTTAAGACTATTATGATATGTCTTACCTGAAGCAAAGTATACAAAACACTTCGGTATTACGAAATGAATTATTACTGATTCGTACCTTTTATTTTCAAATTGAGTCTTCCAAAATTTCCCAAACTTAAGTGAATTATTGTTTAATATCTTATCAAATTATTTCATTTCATTACTTGTTTTTCTCTTCTGTGCATAAAAAAATGAATAGACATGGAGCGTTGAATTGTGTTGAAACGACATTGACGGAGACAATCACTACAAGTCCATTAACAAATCGACGCATGATAAAACGACAATTATTGTCGTGCATTGGGGCGAAACATGAACACACAATGGGCGGGAAATTTTGAATATCTGGGTGGAGCAGGCAAGAGTGCACAGCAATCAACAACAGCATCGGTGTACGTGTATTAAATGCCGAGAGAAGTGACATGCTCTTCAATAACAAGACATCCGACATAATCCCTGATAGTATACTACTGCGTAAGAGTCAGAAGAAAGAACTTCAGGAGGTGATTTGGGGAAGCATTAGTTTGGTGGTAGCCAGGTAAGTTATATAATTGTCGTAATATTCAGTATTAAAAACTTTTAAACATGTTTCACAATCAAAGAAACACACGTTTGCCGTAGCTAGGAGGCTCTTTGCACGCTGAATTAATTTGGGGATAATAATGACAATTTTTTCCATGTTATTTTCTTTAATTCAAAATATCCATATTGTACAGTGACACCATTGATACCAGTGAAGTCAAAGCATATGATGACATATAATTTGCCTAGATCTAGATCAAAGTGTATATGCCAGTTGTAATGCAGAGTTAAGGACAAATTGGTAAGATTAAAATTGGCTTTTTAAGTTTTTGCTGACGGAATTAGGTTGTGGCACAGCTTGTTGTCAGGAGCAGGGCCTTATGATTAAAAGGGGGGTTACAATGTAGGCCTCAATGACGCTCCCGTCGGGAAAATGGAGACAAGTGCGCAGGAGGAGTCTGAGGAAGTGGGGAAAGATAAGAATGAAAAGAAATGAGAAAAGAAGAAAGAAAAGGAGACATACACGAAAAATGAAAGAAAATTCAAGAAAGAAGCAAAGAGAGAAAAAACATCTTTCCCAGGAAGAGTTTGCTTATAACCATGGACCTATTTGTGATAGGTCCATGGTTTAACCAACTTTTGCGACAGCCATCAGTTATAGGGTTAGGGTCAAGATTTTGCAGCAGCAGGTGGCTGTCGCAACAGGAACTTTTTCCAAAGGGAAGGAGAGAGAGGAGGGGAATGGTCTGGACTTTACATATCTTAAGCACTTTTGTAGGCCTAATCATTAACAGGATAGGCATCCGACTAAACAATAATTGAGAGCGGTGTTGGCTCACGCGTCTGCCCGTCGAACCAAAGATCGTGGGTTCGAGTCCACCCCGGGCGGATGACTGAAGCCAGTGCGTTGTGTGTAAACGTCTCTCCCATGTTTCATAGATGCACGCTATGTTACAATGGAAAACACTCCGTCCCTCGGTTAGGACGTTAAATGGAGGAGAGTCACCACCTTTGCACGTTAAGAACCCACTGCACTATTCGTATAAGAGTATAGGGGTAACCCCGGTGTAGTGGTCCACCTGCATCCCCCCAATCAGTTATGTCGGGAGGAGAGACCTGCGGGTCATAGTGATTCAGTTCGCTTTTCGCCTCCCAGGCACAGGTGACGCCAAACAAATAATAATAATAATAATTGATGGGAGCGCGAAGCAACAGAAATGTTATTATTATCATTGTTACCTTAAGAGGGAGTTTTGTTATGTGCTGGGACTCGTGATGATTATCTCATCAATCAAATGATGCGTCCTGAAAAAAAGCGACATTTGGCCGATCTGAAAAACTCGACAGTCCTCACGTTTTATGCCTTTATCAAGAACTACCTGTAGGCCTATAGGTAGTATTTAATAAACAATTTTATCTGGGAGCGCGATCTCGAGCTGAACTTTTTTTCAATTTTAAAATAAAGAGGACATTGTATTCACACTTTGTAGTCATGAACATGATGCGTATACCATGTATACAATGCGAAGCGCTGAAAATATTTTATATGGCAGGCCTATATACAGACATGAAAAGTGGGACATTCAAGGATTTTTGTGGGAATTCACGAAGAGTATAAGCCCAGCGTACATTGCTTATGAAGTAATACTAATAATGCAGGAAATAAACATTTGAATATGAATATGTTTACGATTAGCGTGTGAAAGTTACATTGTGCAACCCTGATTTCTTTTATTTCTATGCATGTAAGCTTTGATGACATTAAATAGGCTAAACACGTAAGTAGGTATATATGACATATTGAAATAAAACCTGCGGATATACTGATCGTAAAGATTTAGTCCTCTCCCATATAACCAAAGCTACAAGAACAAATTATTCATGTTATTCTCACAATTAGGGCATTTTATATGAACTCATTTTACCAAAAAGCTACAAAGTGACGAATGAACTCCCATAGATCTAATCAAGGGGAAAATAACCTCAACCTGCACAGCTGTATATAGACACCATATTTTTTGCACATGTAGCTTTTTATACTTAATTGAAAATAATAAATTGTACCAAGACCTATTTTCTGGGAATCACATTCGGTGTAAATATTATAGTTTCATATAAATTCCATGTTCTTTATTCTGCAGAATGTTGTCCGATAAGCCGGTCTCTGTGTGCTCTATTGATTGAACCTTGTCAATCATTATTTTCCATCAGAATATATGTGCGAATATTTCAGTTTGTGCATAAAAATTATGATGCTGGAATAAATTTGAATTACTGAACGTCTTCGCAATACAGGCTGAATGAACTTTGACAACAGGGCAAAGAGGTCTCTATTCTCTGGGTCAGTGTCGGTTTTGGGTCTTATCTGCCATTGTGCTATACCATTTGGTAATTGTTCATTATTTTGCCAGAATTATCAGGAAGGATGGTGTCAAAAATCTTTGCAGCCATTCCATGTATCGAAAGTGCACCCGAGGCTTCAAATTTCAAGTTAAACCAATCGATGAAGAATATTTATTTTTGGCTAGGTACATGTCCAAGAGGTGTAAATCTGATTTTTCACTGCCTTTTACCAACAATTGACCTAGATACACGATCCTAAAGAGATGTATTTTTGTAACTTTTTTAATGACACTAATAATAAAAACGTGTTCACTGTATATATTCACCATTTTTGTATAATATCAGGGGCGGATCCAGCTTTCGCCAATAGGGGGGGGGGCGAAAAATATTTTCATCAACATTTTTCTCGCTTGGCCGCTATAATCTGTTTTTGATTGGTTTTTCACGGGGTAGTCCTAACTAAAGACTGAAGTTTTAAGTATATGTTAGTTTTAACACGATAAGGTATCTCATGTGGTCTTAATATATAATGCGAGCGCGAAGCGCGTGCTATATTCTTTGATATTTTATGTCCTTAGAACTGAAGATTCTGAGCAGTTTTTATAATCATGAACAAAAATAAGTATCCGACTAAACAATGCGAGCGCGAGCTGAAAATTTATTATAGTAACGTGAAAATGGACTAAATTAGGACTGTTTTTAGTGATTAATAAAGAGGATACAATTATCACCAATTAAATAATGAGAGTGCGAAGCGCGAGCTAAAAAAATTGATATTCCGACCTGAAAACTGGACAGTTCAAGCGCGTTTTTATTTAAATAAAGAACAAGCTGTGTGTCTCAAACAATTAAATGCGAGCGCGAAGCATGAGCTATTTTTTTTTATATACTGACATGATAAAGGAGCATTTTGACAAATTTCGGAAAGAATTTCCAAAGAGGATAGATATCTCACAAATCAAACAATGCGAGCGCGCAGCGCGAGCTGAAAATGTTGATATAACAGTTTGTATAAATCAAACAAAATAATGAAAGCTTGATGGGCGAGCTAAAATATTGTTTGCAAATTGATTTTAGAACTGGATATATGAAGTGTCATTTAATCCTATTGAATGGGATTCATTACACAGGCAATGCGAGCGCGAAGCGCGAGGGAAAATTTTTATATAAAGTCTATTTTCCAATTCTTCCCCTCACCTTTTTCTTGTTTCCTTTCGGGGTCGGGCCGGCCGTTAAATGAAGAGGCTGTAAATTACACATTATGGGTATAATACCTCATTTTTACTTTTCTTTCTGTTTTTCGTAGTTACTATCAAGATAAAGGGTACACTTTTCCTGCAGGTTGTCAAAAAATAGGGGGGCGGGGGCCGGCTCGGCCCCCTCCTGGATCCGCGCCTGTATATCTTACAGCTATTTTAACTTCACACTTTGTTTTTTGCACTTTAACAAAAAAAATCTAGGGAGTATCTTCTTAGGAAATTACAGACAAATACAGTAAGGTCAGGAATCTGCAATAGTGTCCCGTCACGCGAGTCACTAACAAATTTAAATGCTTGGGATCGCATCAAGATGTTGCTCAAACGCTCAACGCGTTTCGCATACTCCTTCGGGATTGTTATTTTTTTTTTAGGAATGGCAAGAACTGGCGGCCGCGGTATAGTTCCAACTTTCGACCAATCAGACTGATGATAGGATCGGGAAAAGGTCAACATAAAGAATCGAATTGAGGCTGTTTAAAAGAAGGAAAAGTCATTTTTGTTGTTTCAGATTACATTATAAGAAGAGAAATGATTTATGACTGTTTCACTTATTCTTTTTCTATTTTCCATCAGTGCGAGAATGAACGTGGTGTCGACCAATTAGACTTCTACCTACCCTATGCGTGTTTATCCTGAGCCACGTAGTTGGAAAGAGGATATGAGCCTACACTCGAGTGAAGCGGTCGTCACCATCCACATGCGGCCAGGTCAGCAAGAAACGGTGCAGAAGCTGATCAGGAGATGATGGCGGCCTGGATGGCGTGTCAGCTGGATAGCAGATTGTTGCTTAGGATGAGTCCAGCCTTATCTTGTGATGAGATGAGGTCAGACGTCGCCGGAGCCGTCGATGTGGACCCGCAGTTTTACCATGAGCTAGAAGAGGATGATGCTTCAGCCGACGATGTGCTCATCAGCCGACGATGAGAACCATGCGGATACCATCGAAAGTTCACCCGATAGAGTTTCATCATGATGATGAGTGGTGATCAAGGATCCAGTTGGTTTTCTGCCGGCCTGGGTTCAAGGAACTTAAAGTTATACATGACGGAAATGTTCTCGAGGTCGCGAGGGTTGTTTTACAATTAAGATGATTTTAAGGCATATACGTTCATTATACAAAGAAACGCGTGTATTGTATAACCTCATGTCAAGTTCTTCGGCACTACCTAGCTTACAAGTGAATAATGATACGTTACTTCACAAGCTTAATTTCTGGTATTCAGGGCAAAATTACTGTCCCATTTTGTTTTTCCCCAATATTAATTCAGCGCAAATAATAATTTATTAGATAAATCCGATTGTTTGAAAAGATATGAAAGCCCATACAGAAATTACAGACTACCTTATTATTTGTGCAACTTTTAACCAAACATGCGGTATTCTCTCCAAAATGCCCCTTCAAATTCGGGAATTTTTCGCACAATTTTACTTTACTTGTTTATGATATTCATGTCTCTATTTTTTTCTCTTTGCCTCTTCATTGAGGATTTATTGTTTCAAAATATTTACATAGGAATAACTTTTTTTCATGAGTCAAATGATATAACATTTATAACAGGAATTACATTATATCAATAATTTTCTTGACCTCTAATACACAGAATTGTTTAGATCCGTAATGATTTAAATAAAACTTCAAATATGAAACAAATTCCGTGATCAATCTCTTATTGCCATGATTTAGAGTTTGAAGGTTGCATTTTACATAATGATTACAAACTGGGCAACATTGATCATCAAATTAATAAGATCAAACTTAGGTTGTATATTTTGTACCCATTAACAATGTTTTCATAGTGATCACCATTTCTTCTTTGAAAATAAAATAAATCATCCTCGATATGATTTTCCAATAAACTTTCATCTTTTTTCCCCAAAAACAGAAAATGGCAAATGGTTTCGATTTCATTACAGATTTCGCATTGATTTGTATTTACAACTTTCCACTTGAACAAATTGTCTCTAAAAGGTAATATTTTATGTAACAGTCATAAATAAACAGTAAATTGCTTAATTTTTCAATCTTTTATCTTTTTTAATTTAAAATTAAGGATATGTCTCTATGAACACTTTTACTTATATGCAACAAACTTAGGATTAGTGAAGAAAAACAAAACAAATTTTATATTCTGATTGTAAAACAGCCCTCAAGGGATTCAATACCAACCAAATCAGGAGAGCAGAGTCATCAACATTTTTTGTCAGATCCGATAACTTTCATAGATTATGATAGGCTGAGAAGCACTTTTACTATGGTAACTGATAAATCACACTTGTTGGATAAAACATATCCGACAAGTATTTTCATGAAACGCTCCCCAGTCCATCTTCCTTCTACTTATTCGGCAACTTTGATTATATAATTTTATGTTAGTGGCTTTTTCAGACAAAATAATGTAAAAAAAAAAAAAAAAGATCGTTACAAAACCTATTTTGCGTGCGGGTAAATTTGCATTTTATACATTGCCTGTATTTTGATTCTGACTAAAATCTTGTATAGTTTGAAGATTCTTGGGATATTCCCATGCTGTAACGTAAAGTATCCGACATGATAGACTAAAGAAAGAGGAGACATTCGGTCATTTTGTTCGTCAATGTCATCTAAATTAAGTTGTTTTTTGGGGGGTAGAAATACTGCATGTGACCCACGGTGAAGTCAATATAGACTTAATTAATGAACAATGTTTTGCTTTACTTTCTCACATGATTCTCCCTAAAAGTTGCATAATTTCAACCCCAACCCACCCCCCCCCCCCCCGGTCTATTTTTTCCATTTCATAGGCATAATCGAAGTCAGTGTTTTTAGCATTATAAACGTGGAACGTTAATGTTAGCCTACCTGATAGCGGCAATTTTTATAGAGGGGCGCACTCAAAAGAGAAAGGAAAGGAGAAATGAAGAAAGGTGAGAATCTTTATAATAGACCTACATCATTTTGGTTTAAAGCAAAATGTTTAAAATGAAACATTTAAAGTTTTAAATTTGACCTTTGATTTAGCTCGGTCACTTATTTTCCTTCCAACGTGTTTTATTCTTTTTTGGTTTTAAGAAGATATTACAGCACCTGTAAAGTTTAAACATTCGTTATACCGTTGTTGAGACTTACATCATTTCTCAATTTCGTATAATATACTCCCAATAAGACTGCATTAAGTGTATTTGGGGGCAAAAAAAAACAAAAACAAGTCCGAACCAACAGATAGTAGGTTTAATTAGAGAAAATTAAAAAACATAATGCTGAAATTTCATAAAAATTGGATGTAAAATAAAGTTATGACATCACAAATTTTCGCTTATAAATTTTCACAAAACAATAGCCACCACGGGGATCATAATGGTATCACAATGTTAATTTGTATTTTAATTTCGTGAAACATAGACTATTTCAATTTCTGCAGATTTGACAATAAGAAATCATCTTAATTGTATAATGTATTGCAAATTTGCAGTCCCATACATTCAAAGAGAAATAAAACCTTGTTTCATGAGAAAAAAATATGCAGATAATGATTTCACGATTCCCATAATGATAATGAAATACAAAAGGAATTGTGCGTTGGTGGTCGGTGGCGCCATCATTTGCATATATTGACCAGAATAAAGTGAAGCTTTGAAATGCTATGATTACTTGGGTTATGTACCCCATGTTATATTCCTGCTTATACATGTATTGTAATAATTGTGAATCATTTACTTATTCTTGTATATATATATGTTCTGTTTATTCATAATTTGTAAAGCGCATAGAGAACTAGACCAGTTATTATGCGCTTAATAAGTATCCTCAATTAATTAATTAATTACTATCTTAATTTACATCCAATTATGATGAAACTTTCCCCTTGGATAAGAATGAATCGCGGTAGTAGGCTTATTTTTGAAATGCACTTGGAAAATGTTCCTCTTAAAATAATATTTTGGTTACTAAATTGTTTTATTTTGTTATTTTGCCAGGTGGGTGTTTCATAATCCTTTCTCCAGTTATGACCGACTTTATGCCTGACTTGTGACCCTTTCTTATGCTATATTTTATATTAATGTGTAGCTGACTTGGCACCTAAGAACATGCTCCAGTCGTACATAAAGTCGTGCATAACTTTACAAAGAGCTCCATGAAATACCCATCTGGGCCCCGTCTTGCAAAGTGTTACGATTGATGTGATCAACCACAACTATGGAGCGCCATCAACGTCAACATCTTAAAATGCATTTTTGTTCAAAATATTTTCTAGATATGATATATATTCATACATTGTTTTCTGGACAATTCGGTATGCTCCTTTTTTACCAAATGACATTGTGCAAAATTCTGTAGGAAAAATGTTGACATTGATGGATTTCCATAGTTGAGATTGATATGATCAATCACAACTCTTTATAAGATGGGGCCCTCAACAGTAAATGATTGTATTACACCTTCTTTTGGCTACTTGTATTTATTCTTGTACCCGGTTTCATATGAATTTGACCCCCCTCCCCCTTTCTTTTTCTATCTCTCTTATCCTCTTTGTCCCCTTCTCTTTTCTCTCTTCTAAAGGTACTTTCATATTTTGGTGGTGCAATCATATTTTGTTACAATATATTTTTGCACAAATAGCAATAATCACAATCGTTGCATGACCACCTTTGAAAGCCCCTTTAATATGTAGATTTGCACAGAGCATCCCCCAGAAAAGGAAACCGGGGTATTCAGTTAATTGGGTCATTTTTTCAACATTGGCAAATGTTTATTGATCTTTCATTAACAGCATGTGATCGTCTTTTTTGTTTAAACCTCTTTAATATCGCTATAGGTCTCAGAGCTGCCAACCCCATTTGGGGGAGGGGGAGAATCCTATTCTTTATTTTTTTGTTCTATTTCCATGACTAAAATCTTACTTTTGTTTCAAAATTTTGAAAATCATTTTAAAAAAGTATCATTCTTACAAGTTTGAAAAATCCTATTGGAAGGAAAAAAAATAATTTTCAGTAAATCTTTAAAATCCAACTAAATAGGATAAAATATTACTACTTGGTCCCTCAGAGATGTGACATTTTTTTTTAATGTATGATTTAAACATATATAATGAGTGTGATTTCTATTACTAAAACTGGTTTCCTTTTTTTGTGTGTGTGATGCTCTGTACATACAACCCTTGGAAAAAGAGTGAACTTCATCAAATGCTTGTTTAAAGTTTTAAACCTATAATAATTTCAGCAACAATAAAAAAATGGAACAGAATTCCTGTAATTCTCATTTCCAAAACCACCTATGATAGATGTACAAAGAAAGAAAGGAAAATTTAACCAACATTTACAAATGACCTTTGCATTGCCAATTTGAAATAATATGTATTCTTAGTTTGTAAATGTTGTAAAGCATTCTTAATGTATTGCTTCTTGATGCATTTTCAATTATCATTCAAACACACAAATCAAATGTGTGACAATGTATATAAAGCACAATGTTACAAAATATCTAAATCTATCTCTTGCCAAATTTTCATTTTGTGAAGTTCACTCTTAAAATAAAAACGAAACGTTCCCCTTTTCAAATGAAATTACATCTATTATGTTGCAAAATGCATTGTCATTCAGTTTTCCACAATGAATAAACACAAGTTTTATTTACGATAGTTGATTTGGGATTGATCATGATTTCTTTTATTCTGGGTGGATATTGAATAAAACCCATCTAAAAAAAATGAAGTGCTGGATGCTATATTATGAAATAACATTCTTTCGAAAGGAGGAAAACATTTCCATCAATAACGATACATTTTGCAACAATCAATAGAATTAATGTACAAATCTCAAGGGGGGGATAACCTTGACCTGCTGCTAGCCAAAATGCGACATTATTCTTGAAACTACTCTATAAGCTGAAAACATGGTTTTGCATTTCACCAATTTTTTGCATGTCGATCATTCGTACACATGCCTCTTCCTTGAAAATATTTTTTTTTTTAAAGACATTTGGCTCCAACATTGCAAAAAGATATTCCAAATCATGAGGGCTGATGAGAATGATTTAAAGGAAATCCTTGACTTTCTGTTGATACTGTACTTGTATCACTGAATAAGTTGATATGAAAGTCATTCGGGGACAAATCGCTCAATTGAGGTATTCAGAAAAAAGATTGATCTTGGCCGGCCTTACAATTTAAAAACATATTTTTCTTTAAAAATGAAAATTGTACGATGGAATAAAATCGGCCTAAATTTAGTTTACCTTCTACACATCGTAGAAAACCCATGAGAAACAATGTCACTTTTGGCTTGCAAAAAGGGTTTTGTGGCATTTCTGCCATCCCATGACAAAAGGAAGCAAGTCTCAAATGAGTTTCTTCATAAAATAAGCACAATGATTTTTTATATTGAAATATATAACAATACAATTACTTATTTTGGAAGGCCTTGGATTCAGAAAATATCCCAAATTAAGAAAAATGGGCAAAATTAAAAAATTGCATGCTTCCTTTTGTCATAGGACGACAGATTTGCTCCTGCGATAATTAGGTGGATTCACAATATGGAGCGCCATCTATCGGCGAACAGGCAAAATTTCTAAGTTTTGGGTAGATACGTGCAGACAATATGGGGGCAAATTTCTCTCCTTGATCCTAGTAAACCGCATAATCCAGTCGAGCCGCATCGCGCAACAAATATAGACTTTTCCCACGATGCATTGAAAATTTTAGCCTGTCTGCGGCAACCGATAGATGGCGCACCGTAATGTGAATCCATCAAATTGCTCCTACTGATAATGAGCACATAATAAAAGTTCAGAGAAATTGGTGGAGGAGCAATTGTCGCAGGAGAAAATGCCACCTTACTATAAAAAGGGTGGGGGGTCATAAAAAAAGGGGATGAGATCATAATAGAGAAAAAAGGGGTAGGGCAAGCACAATATCTACAGGTACACAAATTAATGAAAAGCAAGAATTTTTTCATTTTCTAAGGAGTTTATTTTGTTCTCAATATCAAATGCAAGATTATAAAAAAATTGATTAAAAAAAGACCAGCAGCCAAGAAGATTCATTCAAGTATGAAGGATACCAATGCAGCTGACCTCTTGATTCAATGAAGCAAACCCTAATCCCCACAAAATGGCCGCCAGTCTGATCCTTGCTTGGGTCTCCTTGTCAAAATCACACAATACATGACATCACAACCAATAGTCCTATTTTTAAGTGTACAGGGCGGGGCACTGGACACTGCCATGCATGACATACAACCATAATGTAGGTGCTTTATTTACAATTTTCAATGATACTTTGTGTAGCCTAGTGTATGAGACAATGCACTGGTTTTCTACCCCCCCCCCCCTCCCTTCTCTGTTAATTTCCTTTGTATTCTCCTTATTTAACCTAGAACAATACCACCCTATTTCCTTTAATCTGCCCCACCCCTTTCCTCATTACCCCCCCCCCCCCCCTTTATCCCACACCTCCTTCCTAAAGGTTTACCAGTTAATCCATTAATTGTAGTCTCTCCATACCTCTGAACTATCCACCCAGGGAAACATTTCATGAAGATTTCACTCAGTGATTTTCACCAACAGATAAGAGCTATTGTAAATTACTGAATCTGATTGGTCAATAACAAATTAGTCGGTGATAATCACTGACAGATCTCCTCTTTAAATGCTCCCCAAATGTGCCAATCTTCCTTCATTTCACATCATTTCAACATTTGCCTACATGACTGATATTAAAATGTTCTTAAAATTTCATTATACTGTATTATTACTAACAATTGTCACTATTTTTTTTAATCTACTGCATCATTTTGTCATTGCAAGTTTTGCATTTTTTTTTTTTTGGGGGGGGAATTCATTTCAAATGAGCAGTTGCCAAAGCTGATGGACATATAAGAACAATTTTGCAGATAAATGCACCGTTACAATTGTGTTTCTCTGAACTTTTTTTTTTACATTTAGAAATATATCAACCGTGATGGTTTCTTTTCATTTTTTCCTTTTCTTTGTTTTTATTGTTACCCCTTCATTTATTCACCATTATACCAGAACCAAATGGTTTGCGTATGCATCCATCACTTCTTCCACAGAAATTTGAGAGATAGAGCTATTGCATTCAGAATGATAAGATATATGAGAATCTAGATCTAACAGGTCGAACCCTCAAGATAGGCTCGTCCTGAGGAAGTGCACTCTATATCCCACAATGCACCATCAATCATCACAGTACAATGCATGTTATCTAGTAGTGAAGCGCAATGTCAAATTTTTGAGACAACACCCAATAACATTTCTAAAACTACTTCCAGAATGGATGAAGGAAACACTTTCTTCAGCAAAGAAAAAAAAAAGGAATTTTCCAAAACGACACCGAATGAAAACTAATGAAAATTTCACAGCTCATTCCAAACTAGATGCAGAAATCCATTGCTTCAGGCAGGTCAATGACAACTGTTACAATCTCCTAGAAGATTAAATGTCAAATTTCACAGATGGCAACACAGAGAATTTCCAAAACTAAGACTTGACTGGATGTTGGAATCCGTTGTAACAATCTACTAGAAAATCTAATTACACTCCATAACTTCAAACATGAACTTTCAAAACTGGAATACTTAGAATGCCCCTTCGTCCCTGCCACCATTATAGATCAATGTAAAAATCCTGCTGAGGCTCTTCAAGGTACGACAATCCTCTTTGAATACCAAACCACAGTCAAGTCTCGAAGAATCATTCGCTCTGAGGCAGATGGCTCCATATGTGGATGCTGATGAAGCTCTTCAAGAAAATACAAGCATCTTTCATTGATCACTATGGTTGGAACTCCGGGTCTAGAAGAGTCGTCCTACCCTGGCTGCTACCTTTAGGCAATGTTACAATCCACTATCAACCCTCCTTTTTCAGGTTTGTCCAAAGTTTCCAAAGCACTGGAGAGAGATAAACGTAAATTTGAAAGATGACCTGATCAACCAAATCAGATATGCCAAGTTCCATCGTATGTGTTCCAAAGTACACCAATTCCTTCAGCCAAGTGAATAAATGCAAATTTTCTAATTCACACAGCACATGACTTATAATGTTCCCTGAGGAAAAACTACCAGACAATACAATGATTGAACAACCGTGGAACAAATGGAGAATTCAGGTAGACAATTTTGGGGGATCACAGTCCCACTCACAGACTGAAATGTGGATGAATTCCAGATGGTGATAAGCTTAACTAGAAAAAACCATGCAGATCAGAGTGCTGTTATGTCTACCAAATGATACAACGGTTAATATCCTTCAGACCACCTGCTGCAAGGCACCATGTAATAGTAAAACAAAGGCACAAACCCCTCATCAGATGCCACCATTTGAATTTCTAATTGATAATACGCAGCTTGCATGATGTTTTGAAGAGCACTGGATACCAACAAATGGGTTGAAAAGAACACTTTTCCTCTTCATCAAAGAGTACTTAAGGATTATCCAAACATAACCAGATTTTCAAACAGCAAAGGCAAACATATCACATGCAATTGAAACATTACTCCGGAAGTCAGCAGCGCTCTCTTCAAACATAGGTACAGTTCATCTCTTCTCTGGAGTGCAAACCGGTTCTTGATGGATCTTGATCACAGCCACTAAGCCCCAAAGCCATCTTGGCTAGACTACTCCATCAAATATATTTGAAATAAAAGGCACACTACAAAATATCAACAGGGGTCAACCAGAAACACTAAGAGGGCAAGCCTCTTGAAAAGTAAATAGCACTTGCTGGCAAGATGGAAATAAAAAATTGACATTGAACTTCTAAAACTAGATTCCATACTAACTCATATTGCACTGATTGAATGAATATTCTTCACTTGTGGGAAAACCATTGAAGCACACAATCCTCTTAAAAATAAGTTAGTTTTTTTATCTGAAGTTGAGGACAAAAGACAAAAGTATTGTCTTTGTCTTAATGTTTATTTTTTGTTGTTTTGTTTTTTGACAGATGAACCGATATTGAGAAGCCACCTTCATCAAAATATCATTATCATCCAACACAGGTCTGGCTAAATCTCTCGCATTCTGTGTTTACATGATGGATACACACTAGGCTTTTTCAAAAAAAAATTAGGTTCATGGTGAATGGGGATCGGACCACAGTTTGAAAAAGTAAAATTAGTCTGTCCGAAAAAAAAAAATATATACAGAAATAGGGAATGCATTTATTGCAAAATAATTCACACTGCTCTTTCATGGTTCTGCAATTAATTTAAAAAATAATGAGATCAAAGTATGTAAAAATATATATCAATTTGCTTTTGAATCATTATTTTTTGTCTTGTTAGCACACTATTATATCAGTCATGGCATATATTATGTTGCGACAATGTGAAACAAAGATGAATTTAGAGCAGCAGCTAAAGCAGATAGTACAGAAAGGTATATGAGAAAGACAGCAATCAATGGATCAACAGATAATGCAAGTAATGAGTTGTAGAGGATTTTTTTTTTAACCCTTACACAGATTTTTCAAATTGCCTTCAGGAATGGTATGATTTTGATAGATTTTCATGAAAAGAATATCATTCCAAAGATTGAATAGATCTCATGAATTTAAAAAGTGCAGTTGTGATACAAAAACGTAGATAAAAAGCCAAAATGTGGGAAAATTTGCTGCCCATTTTATCCCAAACTAATTGTTGCCCTCGGGGAATAATTACTAGAAAACTAATTGCATTGTCTCACATACTCTAGGCTACACAAAATATCATTAAAATCATCACTAAAGCACTTACATTATAGACGTAGTATACCATGCACAGCAGTGTCAAGTGCCCTCCAGTGCACACTGAAAAATAGGTCTCTCGGTAGTGACATCACATATTGTGTGATTCTGGCAGGAAGATCCCAGCTCTAACCAGACAGGAAGCCATGTTTGTGAGGTCTGGGGCCTACTCCATAAATCAATGAGGTCAACTGCTCTGGTCCTCCAACTTGAATGAATCTCCTTGGCTGCCGGTCTTACAGTTTATTTTCAACAAAGAAAAATAACATTGTGAATACAAATCGTACATTACATATATACATGTACATATAGGGCAGGTCCAAGCTAGGTGACATAACATTAGGGACAGTGATTTTCTGTTTTAAATATTTGGATTTTCTGTTTCTGGAAATCAGCAACTCTGTTTTAAATGTGTTCTAAACTGGAACATCTTCTTGTTTGTCCGTCGATGCGACGAGGACCATCTAATCATCCTGGGGTTTAATCATTAGCTTGATGGGTCCGCAGATGGCTACTCAGGCCAATCTGTGCCCTAAACTGGAACATAGCCTATACATTAATTCCATTTTTTTAAAGTGAATTCATGAATTTTTACATGATAAGTAAAAAATCAAAACAAATTTTGAATTACTAGTAAACAGACTATCACTGTCCCTAGAACTTGTGATGTTAAGGACACATCAAAGAGGTTTTTCACAAAGAAAAGTGTGACTAAAAATTGCTCTTGAATTTCCACATGTGTGTGGAAAATAAAAGATCTCAACATTGGCCAGATCAAAATCAGAGGATACGCTCTATTGCATACATGAATCAATCAATGCGACTGCAAATTATCATGTGTATATTAATACTTAAAGGTGCAAGCATGGCATTTAGTCAGTCTTAACTATTTGTGACACACTTCCCAGAATTGTTTTGCTAGTTTCATAAACTTTCCATTGATTTAAAATTATCTGATATTCTAAAGAGTACTTTTCAAAACCTATATATTTCATTAGGGAAAAAACCTTGACTGGAACACATGACTGGAACCATAAATGCATATTAGTGGGACTATGCAAAATTTGATAGAAACAGATTGGATTCTCGGCTGCAGATCATCAAAATTTATGCCTCCACTATTGTCAGGTCTAGAATAGATTATTTGAAACTAATGACCTCTGTGACCAAATTGACCCCTGACCTTGTGACCCTAAAATCTGATTAAGATCATCCTCCCTCATATGCATACATGAGCAAAGAATGAAGATGTTCTCTCAAATAGTTCTTCAGAATGCAGAGAACAAGACACATTAATGCATAAAATGTTCTAGGTATGTGCTTTGTCCTCATGACTGCAAGATATACATGTAATACATGTAGGTATTTCGAGAATTGAGATATTACTATTATGACCTATGTGAGCTTTGACCTCATGACCCTAATATTTATCAGACTATCTTTACTCCCATATGCATTTATTTTACACAAGTTTGAATCCTTAAACAGTTCTTTAGTTATAAAAAAAGAGAAGAGATATGGTCAGGTATATCATGACCTCTGTGAACTTCTACCTCTGGACCACCAAAAATCTGGTCAGATCATTGCCCTTCGAATATACATACATCAACTACGTTCGCCATTGATTTCTTCTACAGTTTTCCGATTATCACGAGAAGAGGACATTTGAATTTACTAATGATCTTTGTGACCTTGGATCATTGATGCTGATCATAACCCCTAAAAAAATACGCAAATAATCATCACTTCTACAATACTTGGGGGCAAGTCTAAAAGTGGTCTGTCACACAAATCTTCAGTCATTATTGCAAGTATAAAAACAGAACAGACAGACGGACAACTCAAAATGTAACACCTCCAGAAACCACATACGTGTACAGTGAGAGGAAGTATAAGATTCATTCCCTCACATTTAACTAAACATAGCTTGATTCCCCAAACAGCGGTATACTACTTACAAGTTTTGGAATAACACCATAGGGTATGTTGCATTTGCATTGTTCAAAAATTTGCTCTATGATTGTGTAGTTTACCTATTTTTAATTGATGTTAAATCTGACATTCTGCCCATAATATGCATAACAAAATGTCCAAAAACATACTAGACATTGCGGATTCGGTCTAAAAATATGCGAAACTTATTATAAGATATTCCACTGAGACACCAACCACCACACCCCATCCCCCCCCCCCCCCCGACTAGTTCTACGACAAGTAGACCCAGGGTAAAAAACCAGAGATAAAACTCAATTAGGGAAAAACTCTGGAAAACCTTTGGATCCACTTTTGCAGAATAGTCAGACCAACCCCAACCCCCCCCCTCGACTAGTTCTCTGACGTACATGTACATCCAGGATGAAAAAACAAAACTTGATAGGGAAATTCTGGAAAAACCCTTAGAACCACTTTTGCAAAATATTTAGCATAATGTAAACACAAATACAAACTTAGATAGGTTGTGAAATATTGACTCCACAGGTATCTCCTCCTAACATGATCCCTAAACTATCAGCATAGAAATGATAGCTTGGACCTGCTCCTTATAGACCCACACAAAAGTCACCATAAATACATATCCTAATGGGTTCTTGAGTAGTGAAACCATATGTGAGTCACATATTCGATACTAAAAATGTTATCAACAACTGACACCAAATTTTAACTGACATTTAGTTCACTCATGCTAATGTACACACCCCTCCCCTCCCCCCGATCAACCAAGAGCTAACTATATTCTAGGTATTAATTGGAGTAATAATCTACAAAGCCAAACCCTTAACACCAAACATCATCTACACCGAAACTTGATCTGAAAAAGCTCAGTTAAAACAGGGCTAACACCAGACGTAGTGTAAATAATGACGGACACCAAGAGCATGAATAGTAGGAACATGAAAAACACAAGATGGAGGGGTGTATAAGAAGAGAAGGGTTACACATCCATCCTTATGTTGATCATACTTCACACAAAGACCAAAACTGTTCACACCAGACATTCCATGCAGATGAAGACTTGGAGATTGGTGTCATGTCCTCATCTTTGCTTGACACTACCTCTCTCATTGATGCTTGGAAGATGGTTAAACACCAGATAGGGGGTGGATCCATGTTGTACACTGAGTGACATGACTGAAGGTGTAAAGTGAAGAAAAGAATATCATCCTAAAACAACATTCCTTTTTTAAAACATTATTTTGTACTGTGACACAATGGGAAATATACCAAAATTTGCAATGGGGCAAATATACTACAGGTACATGTAGATGCTTTTCCTTTCTTTTTCCTGACTCGCACACATGCAGCCTTGATAACTATGTGTCAGAAAACTCTTTTCCGACAGGTCATTCATTCTTCTTCCATGTCAGTTTGGAAGAAGATGTGGTTTCTGTTTCCATGTTAGAAATGGGTAGCAAAGATGTGATTGGCCATGTCCCATAAATGTTCCAGAGTTGAGGGAATGAACCACAAGACTGGGTATTGGTTGCAGGAACTATTAAGAATGATTTGTTTCTTGAGCGAAAGTTGTGGGAGGGTGAATATTCTGATATTAACTTTTGAAGATAGACTGGAGCTGATTTCTTCAAACATTGGAAGGTCAGCAAGAGGATCTTAAAATCTAATCCTTCCTGGACCCTGAATAGCATGTGAAGCTCCCCTTAGGAGTGGAGTGACAGACTCATGTGAACGATGATAAGCAATCAGTCTAGCAGTTGAATTTTGTACCCTCTGCAAATTTTGTGCATCAGGAAGACCATATAAAAGACTGTTGCAGTAGTCAATGCGAGACATGGCTAGTGCCTGAACGAGTCTTTGGGTGGTCTTCTTCTTTAACAAGTGGAATGCCTCTGGCCGTCTCACCTGCATCACGCGGTTCAATGTAGCAGCAGTGCTGACTTTGAATACTACTCTAACTCGCACAAGATGTTCAGTGATACATGGTTACTCTTATGTCCACTTTAAATGAACTAGACCAATAAACTTAGAGATATGATGGTTATTCAACAAAAAACCCCAACATGGCCAAAGTTCATTGACCTTACATGACCTTTGACCTTGATCATGTGACCTGAAACTCGAACAGGATGTTCAGTGATACATGATTACTCTTATGTACAAGTTTCATGAATCAGATCCATAAACTTTCAAAGTTATGATGGTAATTCAACAGATACACCCAATTCGGCCAAAGTTCATTGACCTTTGACCTTGGTCATGTGACCTGAAACGTGCACAGGTTGTTCAGTGATACTTGATTACTCTAATGTCCAAGTTTAATGAACTAGACCAATAAACTTTCAAAGTTATGATGGTAATTCAACAGATACCCCCGATTCGGCCAAAGTTCATTGACCCTAAATGACCTTTGACCTTAATCATGAGACCTGAAACTTGCACAAAATTTTGAGTGATGCTTGATTACTATTATGTCCAAGTTTCATGAATCAGATCCATAAACTTTCAAAGTTATGATGGGAATTCAACAGATATCCACAATTCGGCCAAAGTTCATTGACCCTAAATGACCTTTGACCTTGGTCATGTGACGTGAAACTCATGCAGGATGTTCAGTGATACTTGATTAACCTTATGTCCAAGTTTCATGAACTAGGTCCATATATTTTCTAAGTTATGATGACATTTCAAAAACTTAACCACAGGTTAAGATTTCGATGTTGATTCCTCCAACATGGTCTAAGTTCATTGACCCTAAATGACCTTTGACCTTGGTCATGTGACATGAAACTCTAATAGGATGTTCAGTAATACTTGATTAACCTTATGGCCAAGTTTCATGAACTAGGTCCATATACTTTCTAAGTTATGATGTCATTTCAAAAACTTAACCTCAGGTTAAGATTTGATGTTGACGCCGCCGCCGCCGCCGTCGGAAAAGCGGCGCCTATAGTCTCACTTTGCTTCGCAGGTGAGACAAAAAATCAACGGATGCTACCAATTTTATGCAATGCAATGAGCCAGATCTGCATAGATTGTTCACATGAGTCTTCAGAGATTATTATCAAATGTGACCCCTACATGTAGGTTTCAAGCACTTGGAGAACATTCTTCATCAGTAATGTCTAAACAAATATCACCAATTGGATACATATCCATGAACTTTCAAAGTTATGATGGCAATTCAACAATTACCCCAACAAGTCCAAAATTGATTGACCTTAACTGGCCTTTCACCTTGGTCATGTGACCTGAAACTCGCACAGGATATTCAGTGATACTATATTATTAAATTATGTCCAACTTTTATAAAATAGCTCCATAAATTTTCAAAGTTACGATGGAAATTCAACAAATACCCCCAACATCGCCAAAGTTCATTGACCCTAATTGACCTTTTACCTAGTTCATGTGAGCTGAAATTCAGGCAGGATGTTCAGTAATACTTGAATACCCTTATGTCCAAGTTTCATGAACTAGGTCCATATACTTTCTAAGTTACAATGACCTTTTAAAAACTGAACCTTAGGCTTAAGATTTCAATGTTGACGCCGCCGCTGCTGCCGCCATCAGAAAAGCAGCACCTATAGTCTCACCCTGCTATGCAGGCAAGACAAAAAAGGAACCTTAGTTTTATTATCATATGAAAATGATAACCTAACAATCATTATATGGGGAAAATATACTTACGTTCAACCAGTGCTTCCACAGCCTTCAAAGTCTCTTTAGCCTCTGTTGAAAACATCGTCTATCCTCTATGTTTGGCAAGATGTCAAGGAGGTCAAAATCTGTTCATCCCTCTTCTAGCATTCTCCCTCTTTTTATAATAGCTACAGCAAAAAAAGACAAATGAAATGTTAAGACACTAATTGAGTCAGATGCATAAAAAGTAGCAATTGCTGGCAAGCAATTGCTTCAATCACAAGCAATAGCTAGCCAAGCAAAAAATTGTGCTTCAGCAATTTGCTTTATTTCATATGCATAACCCCTTGCTAGTGCTTGAACCCTTTTCTTGCCTTCAGAAAGCAATTGCTAGTGGTTTGAACAATGGAGATGCCACGCTGGTGCGAACACGCTCACAGAAAAGGCAGGACTCGAACACAAAGGTGTGGCAGTGAATCCTGATAAATTTATGTATGTGGCATTTGGTTTGCACTCTATATTTTAAAACAAATACATGTACATGTAGGTTACGGTACATATTGGGGTTCTCTCTAAAAAGCATAAACATGATTAAAAAACGTGAATACCCTGATCAAGCAAACGCTTAAGCTGCTCTGACAGAGCTTGAAAAAACCCCAAGCAAGTGCTTAAACGCACAAGTGAAATGCTCGCTTTATGGATATGCTTTTTAGAGTTAACTTAACCAACATGGAAATTCTAGACGTCTATAGCGAAGCATTTGCTCGCTCATTTTTATGCATAGAGAATTAATCAAAAGCCTAGCAAAAACAATTGCTACTTTTTATGTATCTGACCCAATGTCTCTTTAAATGCTGCCATCAGAATTGCACATGTGTAATTGATACACAATTGACTGATATTATTATTAAGGTCATTTTTAAAGTATACAATCATTCTGAATAAAATGTATTTGTTAAAATAGAGAACTAATGTTGCAGAGCAATGTAACCTATCAATGGCAAAAAGGTTCTTGATATCCCAATATAATATTGCTTGTCCAAGCCTTGTAAATGTACTATGTACTTAATAATTTGTAGAAATAATCCCTATAGCAGTGTGTCATAAAGCTGAACTGAAATATTTGTGCAACATCATGGCAGAGTGACAGTATAAGTTAACAAGGGAAAATGACGACGATTGTTTACACTGGAACAGTAGTGAAAAGCAAGATGGTGGGTCAGATGCATAAAAAGTAGAAATTGCTGGAAAGCAATTGCTCCAAGCACAAGCAAAAGGTTGGCTTTATGCATATGCTTTTTAGCAATAGCTTAATCGTCAAGCAAATGCTAGCAGGCAGTTACCAATTGCTTGAGCTTACTAGCACAAGCATTTGCTTACTCATTTTCATGCATACGGAATCAGTAAAAGCCAGGCAAAAGCCTAGGAAAAGCTCATTACCATTCTTTCTTTTTGTAATACACTTTTTGAAAATTATTTTCATTTGTTTCCCCCTTTTATGCATGGTTCTAATTTTGCAGCGTTATTTTCTATGATTTCCTCCTGCTATAATATGCTGCAAAAGAGAAAACAAAATAAACTGGATTTGGGGCCTGCATAATCTAGGTTTTAGGATTCACAGAGGAATAAAGGAAAAATCATTGTTTTGTACATCTATCTGTGTTGTTATGCATTATTTATTTACTTTACCATTATGAGTGTGTATCTATACGAAGATTAAAAAAAAGTCCACACCTGGGAACAATACAATTCATTTATTCTCTTTCAATGCAAATGTTTCATATTTACAATGATAGAACAATTTATATTTTTCCCCAAATAAATTAGCCAAGTAAAATTACAGCAAACAAGGGTTTACATACAAGATGTACAAAGTAAATTAGTGGCTGCAGAATTAATATTTCAGAAGTTTCTTTTATTCATTTGTAATGTTTTTCTTTATATTTTTCAGGCCACCATGAAACTTTGAAATATCGGGCCACCAAAAAAATCATTTGAAGGTTTTGGAAGCCCTAATGGGCCACCACCAAAAAAAGTTACTGTGGAGCCTTGGTTCCACCGATGATTGATAAAACCACCTTTGTGAATTCAAGCCGTTATATCTATAATCCCTGTAGTGTAGTCGCAATGCTCTGGAATCTCAAAATCACTTTTTCAAATGCATATTTGCAATAGATTTTAAAGTTTGTAGACCTTCTCTCTCAATCTCTTATTATAATTGCAAATGGGAAAACAGAGAAAAAGAGTAAAAGGAATGTTCATCTTGAAGAAAAGTTTGGTGTAAAAATAGAAGAATGAATAATATACAAATTGCAAATAAGAATATTCGCTATTTGTGTTGTACAACACCTCGGAATTTAGCGAAAATATGAAAAAACAAGAGTTTATCCCTGTAGTAATCTATGAAAAAAAGAGAGCAAAAATACTGAAAGCAAAAAGCAAAATCCCACAAGCGCACATGACCTTGGGCAGCATTGCGCATTTAGCCAGCAGGCTTATACGTGCATTGCACCTTCATTTTTACTGAGCGCAATAAATGAAATCATATTGTGACGTCACTTCCTATAAAAGCCGTACAACTGTACATTTTGGATGGTACGTCTTTGTGCAACGGTACGAATGTTTGACATTCAGCCTCCCATTTGCTCACGTAAAGTAGGCGTTGTACAATAACAAATATTGGTGAATGATTTTTTACCATATAATGTGAAGGAAAGCTGCTTGAATATAACATCAGAAATCAAATAGTCTGAATTATAATAATTTTTCATTCTTTGATGGATTTTTCTCAACCCTTCAGCAGCATTTCACTATCATCTTTTCTGGTATTTTAACAATAAACTTTTTTCGGGGCCTTCTTCCCTTTTAACTTGCCAATTTGAAGACTGAAAAATGATCAAATGGGGTTTATAATGAATCACTGTAGGAGAGGTGGAATGAATGACTTACCATTTCTCTGAACTCTGAAACTAATCTTCAAGGAAACACCCTCTTCACAAACATCCTCAATTCATTCTCTGCAACATCCTCGCTGCATCACCACCACTTCTGATCCCTGGCAGATAGTAACAAGAATGTTATTATTATCATTATTATACTTGTCATTTATTCTGTAAAGTATAGAAGTTAACAAATGGATTGCAGTAGTACTAAAAAGTAAGTGAACCCCACCCTCCCCAAAAATGAACACATTAAGGGTGTGTTTATGCTTCCATTGCGAGGACCGAATCAAGGTTTTCAAACGTCGATTCAAAACGCCGATCATAAACGTGGTTCTGGGTGTGCTGTTTTTGCTTAACTTTTCAAAGGCGAAATCACGATCTCCAGCTGGCTTCGCATCGCAATTTCAGGAAAGCGAGGTCAAATTGGACGCGCCTTTTTTCGAAAGTTTTTTTTCTGAGCGTTGTTATTACGTGGAGATAACATGGAGCAATGCGGCTGTATTTGCCCGCGGATTTTCATCTCACCGGAAGCATGTACCAAATGACGTCATTTAAACACGTTTACGATCGTGGTTCTGTTTTTATACTTCCCCAGAAAGCCTGATTCTGGTCAAACGACGTTTACAACGATCTGGGTTTTGAAACAGCGTTTAAATGAAAGTGAGCATGGACGCAACCGTGTTTTGGACTAATCACGTTTGGAAATGCTGATTCTGGCCTGAAAAGTGGAAGCATAAACACGGCCTTAGAAGTGTTCAAGTTCTACCACGTTTAAGATCTTGAATTGGGAAGTCACGTGATATGATTACATTCAATATAGCTTGTTTCTTTGGGCTGTTAAAATTTTGTGATTCATTTACACGTTTCCAACATACATCATTTTGATCCCGCTCAAATAATCAAATATTCATTCCCAAACATAGAAAAATAATCTTCCAACACAATATTCGTTATACTGGCCCCAAAATATGGAACGAAATTCCGGATTACATAAAAAAATCTTGGTCAACAACCAGCTTTAAGTATTAAATGAAAAAATTCTGTCGTGATATATATAAATATTTTCCATCTTACGTCTCCTTTTGACTTTAAACATGATAACTTAAACCATGGACAAAATGTTGTTGCGGCATTTATATTTTGCCCCCACTGATATTTTGTTGAGCATTCTATTTTATTTAGTAATTCATGCCCGCCTCCCGCTCACGTCTCCCTCTCTTGTTCCCTTTCCTTTTCTTTCCTCTGTCCTCCTTTGTATTGTTTATGGTATTGTATTTTTGTCTACAGGTGTATCCCGCCACAAGCCTAAGCTTCTAGGGTATATGCCTTCTTCCTTAAACCCAATATGTACATATATATATTTTTTTATAACATATTGATTTATGAATTTATGTTTACGAAAAATGTAATGAAATGGAAGAAAATAAATGTTTTTTTTAATTGAATTGAATTAAAGCTAAATGATAGTAGTTGCAGTAAAACACTAATTTCGTGAGAAAGTCTGTAAGACCAAGGTTAAGTATGACTATATCATCGTGGATCCAGACTGATTAACAGTGCCTAAGTTGCTCCTATGTAACACAGACAACAGATGCAATATTTTTACATTTACAATGTTCGCTTACGGGTCATTCCAACTGGATTCACCCAGTAGTTGCACCCGACCCTCTCAGTTTTTGTTGTAATTTAGTACATATGAAATTCCCCATGGCCAAGCACAAAACAAAAGAAAATTAGTACAATCGGTCCATCGGTTCTTGCGCTACAGCCCACCCTTTTCTCTCAAACTCAAGGTCAAAGTAAAGGTTAAACCTTATAAATTATACATTATTTGATGCACGTTTTGGAGTCCTCTCTGAATTTCCTTGTATTGGTACCAGTTTCATGAAAATTGGTCAACAAGTTTCGACACAATAGCCATTGAAAGTTGAAGGTCACGCCCATTTTTGTCAAAACAAGGAGAAAAATAGTCTAATCGGTCCATGGGTTCTCACGCTATGGCCCGCCATACATGTAGCACGAGAACCCATGGACTGATTAGACTATTTTTTGTTTGTTTGTGCTTGGCCCATGGGGAATTTTATGAGTACAAATTTTCAACAAATTCTGAAAGGGTAGGGTGCAAAATTGCATATTCATTGGGTAAATTGGCATGGAATGTTCGCTTACCTTGACTTGTTCTGATCGATCTGGTTGCGTCCGAGCTTAGCAGGTGAGTTGCGCTGATGATACGGGGCCCGTTTCATATAGACTAACAACTATCGTAACTTTGCCATTATTGTAACTTCCATGGAAATCTCGATTGTGATTGGCTGTCGAGCCTTCACATCATGGTAGTTGCCATAATGGCAATGTTACTTGTAACTCTTTATGAAACAGGCCCCTGATCTGATGTCTGGAGCTGCTGCCATCAAGTCGTCGGGGTGATGGGCTGATGAAATTGGTACTGGTGGTCGGGGCTTCATAGCAGTTCAAATCTGAGGGCGTCAGGCTGAACTGAACAAAATACATACATAGATTAATTATGAAATGGCCCAAGTTGATTGTTATTTGCATTTCCATTTTTTTGTCAATTTTAGATGAAATAAAATATGAAATTGTGAGGAAGTTCTTTTAATAGGCTGATCTTGAGCCGAATATGAAGTAATAGTGGCCCAACAATTTCTTTGCCAATGAGAAAACATAATTTTTTGCTCACCTTGTTCTGATTTGTTCTAAGTTATGACGAGCTTGATTTCTTGATTGTATGTTAGTCCTATGTCGCTGGTGAGCTATTAAGCTGATCTAACAGTTACTGCAGTAGACATGGGTGATGGGGTGTCATAGATAAAAAATCTGGAACGTAGGCCTGAATTTATAAAAGTAAAATAAATTCATGAATAAATGGTAAAAATTAAGAAGTAATTCATAATGTACACTGCACTCACATTCATGCCCCAATATGAAGACAGAATGAAGCATGAAATGAGGTTTTATAAATCTATGAAAATGTTCTTACAGTGATCTGACAATGTCATGAACTCATAAATGAATAGCTGCTGCAATAATCTATTGGTCAATCAGAATATATGCACTTACAAGTTAAAGAGAAATACCATTAGTTGCAGTAACACTGATTTAATGAGAAAGTTGAGGATCTAGATCTGGAACAGTCACATAAACTGAATTTTGTGAAATCTTGAAATCTACGCTAAAAATTATTCACACTGAAAATCACCAACACAGAGCATGTGGGACAGTGTATTATTATTGCTTTGAATGTCATGCCTGACGCTTGACCCGAATCCTGTGCTTATTTGCTAATTTCTCAGCAATTACACAATTTCTTACAGAACCCTTTGGCACATATTCTTTATTTATACAAACAGACACTTTGGTGGTCATTTCATTGGATTCTGTATGAACTCATTTTGATATCGTTACCAAAACTGGCATTTACCTTTAAAGAATAGATCATTAGAAATATTTCATTATGCTTCTTTCTTTCTTTTTTTTGGGGGGGTGGGTTCCTTTCCGTGATATTTTTACTCACCTTTTTCTGATCTGGTCAACACCAACCAACTTGATTGTTGGTAAGGCCAGGGTCTGAGCTGATCCAACAAGCTATCTCAGTTGCAGTAAGGGGATTTCACTCAAAAGCTGTATAGCATGGGCCTGCACGAATTAAGCAAAAATGAATTGAAAATATAAAGATATAACCGATTTTGACTTGTAGTATTCCCAGTCTGCTCAATGTTGAGCAAAATTTTATCTCTACCTAATGACATACTGACAGTAATGTCATGAAAGCATGTTTGGTTGCAATTTCTCCTCAGAAAACCGGTACTTATAGAGATCGGATATTATAATTTTCTTGTCCTTTTTTGTGAGGGGTTGTATTTTCTACTAATCATGTTTTACTCAACTTTTCCTGATCTGTTGAAATTGACACAAAATAGAGATTTCTTGATATGTTCAAGGATGAGCTGAGCGGGTAACATGTAGGTGCCAGTCAGCAAAGCCAAGGGGCAGTGAGGCATACATGTACATTAAAGCTCGGCATGGCTGATCTCCATCATACTTGTCCAATTTACTAAATGATTATAACCCAACTTGTAACCTTCGATCAAGCAAACAAGTACATGTACTTCTTCAAATTCCCAAAACCCACACAAGCTTTTATGGTAGCAGATCATTTGCTGTAGCTGGACCAACCCTTTGGAACAAATTACCCCTTCATATCAGACAGGCATCCACTTATTCAACTATCAAGTCTTTACTCAAAACCCATCTTTTCCGAAACTCAGAACTTGTTGTAGTATAGGTAATTACTTTATAGGTAATAATTGTAAGTTTGAATATTAATTTATTCTGTAATTCACAAGTCTATTTTCTTTGTTTGCAGATGTGCATTTTGTATCCTTTATTGTAAAGCACGTAGGGAAACTTTCAATTTATAATGCGCTATATAAGAGAAGTATTATTAATATTTTCCCAAACTCTTAGAATATTTCTGGTATTTTCTGAACCATCCAATTATAATATAAATATCTATGCTGTTTGACCTGCGACCAATCGAAATGCAATGTTTTGAAATCGGCCATGAATAAAACGTGTGACTGTGAGGAATTTGATACTGGCCCAAAATCACCAATTCCAATGATTACCGGAGGATGGACACAGAGTGAAATAAGGGTGAACAGTATTAAAGAAATCACTCTATTTTTCTTTTTCGTTTTTTTTTTCTCTTTAAATTTTTACAATAAACCAATTTTTGATCCCACCTTTGTCACTCGGAATATCCGATTGAGTTCACCGTCCCGTAGTTCGGGTAGGTGGAGCGTAGTTTAGCGGTAGTGAAGTGGAGTGGAGCCTGTACACAGGTCACATCACAGAACACAATTTAAACAAGTGGAATGCCTCTGGCGGTCTCCCCTGCATCACGCAATTCAATATAGCAGCAGTATACAACTCGCACAAGATGTTCAATGATACTTGGTTACTATTATTTCCAGGTTTTATGAACTAGACCAATACACTTACAGAGATATGATGGCAATTAAACAAATACTCCCAACGTGGCCAAAGTTCATTGACCTTACATGACCTTTGACCTTGATCATGTGACCTGAAACTCGCACAGGATGTTCAGTGATACTGGATTACTCTTATGTCCAAGTTTCATGAGTCAGATCCATAAACTTTCAAAGTTATGATGGTAATTCAACAGATACCCCCAATACGGCCAAAGTTCATTGACCTTTGACCTTGGTCATGTGACCTACATGTAAATGCGCACAAGATGTTCAGTAATACTGGTTTACTGTTATGTTCAAAGTTTTATGAACTAGACAACATACTTTTAAAGTTATGATGGTAATTCTACAAATACCCCCAATTTGGCCAAAGTTCATTGACCCTATATGACCTTTGACCTTGATCATGTGACCTGAAATTTGCACAGGATGTTCAGTAATACTTGATTACTATTTTGTCCAAGTTTCGTGAATCAGATAAGATAAGATATTTATTCGTCTTTCTGTCTGCACATACATACATTTATCTTACAAGTGTGGTTTCACATTCTACAAATGAAAATCAATGAACCATAAATCATTGTTACAGTAGAGGAAAAAAAAAGAAAACACAGCAAATAACTAATTACGTATTGAGAGAAAGACAAGGAGAACCCCTGAAAAAGCAAGGCTTGTAAGGCTAGGGTCTCCTTTGTTTCAAGTACATGACTAAATAGTATTCAGTGTGTACATGTAATATCCTTAAAAATACAAGAGAAACAAAACAACTAAAAAAAGCAACAACAATAAAACACACAAAAAAGAAAAACTAAAACTAATCAAAGACAAAAACACACTAAAAAATAGAATACATTGCTTGAATGTATAATTATGAAGTCTAATAAACTAACAACAATATGATATAATTAAGGTATATATGATGGAACAAGGAATAAGTATGGATAACATGGCATGAAAAAAAGAGGAAGATCGTATGTAAAATAGTAAAGTAAAAAACAAAACATGACAAAGGTAAAAAAAAACAAAAAAAAAAACATGGGCTGACCCTCTGCAGAAGAATCCAGTTAGACAAGATACAAAATATATAAATATTGATTATATCATCACATTCTCCAGTCTTATATACAGTTTTTTTATAGGCTCCAAAATTAAAAAATAACATAGTAGGGGAAGGCGGGGTAAGTTGTGACACTTTTTGCATTTTGCATGTTAGAATTGATATGACTAGTACTATTGTAGAAATAAGTACCTTACCTTTAAATTTGATTCTTGGGAAATGTTTTTCACCTACATATAACTTTCTACCCCCACACTGAAAGTCATCGTGACCTTTGAAAAAACCGATGTCAAATGGCTCAACTTGCCCCATATATGGGGTAAGTTGTGCCACCGTCTGGGGTAAGTTGAGCCACAAAAACTACGTACAAAATGTATGGGGGGAGAACCAGCATGTCAATTTTTTGTTTAAAGTCTTTTCACTTGCTAATTCTCTATGCTAACACCCTTTAAAAGAAAAAGAGCAGTCATGTAAATTTGCTCCTTTCAGGCTGCATTTCAATCAATTTTTATGGTTTGTTTGTTTTTTAAGATACATTACCATAAGAATTACCATGGCTCAACTTGCCCCATGCTGTTTGGCTCAACTTACCCCAGTCCAAACTTCGTGCGATAATTTTGTATCCACACATTTATTATGCATCCATCATATAAAAGACTATAACAAGAATGAAGATCCATACCTGGACTAACAATGTTGTTATCATGTCTTTACTATATTTAAAGACGTGTGTGTGTATAAAGCACTTATCTATTTCACACTCTTTTTTACTTTTTTGGCTGAAATTCATACTTTTCCCTCTAAAAAACTACTTTTTGTTTCAAAGTTGAAAACAATGTGGTAGGGTTAGGGGTTATGCTATGGGTCATCAATACATGACACCACCACAATGTCTGACTCATTCATTATTGGCCTGGGGCTGGTGGCTCAACTTGCCCCTATGCTCAACTTACCCCGCCTTCCCCTATATAAAATCATATCTTAACCTAAAGCAACTCACAAATAACAATTAAGAAGATAACCTTTAAGTACACGCTGAAAAGTATAAATGCTTACAGATTTTTTAATATTTGAATTGAGAGAGTTCCAGAACCTGGGTCCTGTATTTACAACTGTCCTAAAAGCAAAACTTGTATGTAACTTTGGTAAGTGGAATGCAGAAGCATTTCGTGTATAATACTTATGTATGTCACTATTTTTCATGAACATTGCGACCAGAGCTGGTGGCATGATGCCTGCATTGTATGCATACATTAGAGTACCAAGTTGAAAATCATAGATATCTTGTAATTTAAGAATTCTATGCTCATAAAAAAGTGGGGTAGTATGCGAGCGATAGTTAACATTACAAACAATTCTTAAAGCTCTTTTCTGAATCAAGTACACCCTTTCTAGATTGGTTTTAAGAGAATTACCCCATGCAAGAACACCGTAATTGAGATAAGGGAGAATTAGTGTTGAATACATCATACAAAGAATATCAGTAGAGAAAAAGGATTTCAATTTGTATATTACACCACAATTTTTTGATAATGTCTTACATAGATGATTTATATGGGTTTTCCAAATCAGTTTTTCATCTATATGCAACCCCAGAAATTTGGTAGTCTTTTCTCTATCTATTAACACATCATTAAATATAACATCACCTGGAACTTCTCTAATCCTGTTGCTAAAAAGCATGTAATTTGTTTTCTGCAAATTTAGAGATAATTTATTTGCTTGAATCCACAAAGTGACTTTCCTCAGTTCACTATTAACTGTTTTTAAAAGGGTCTCAGGATTTCTGTGGGAATAATACAAACTTGAATCATCTGCAAATAAAATGAATGATAAAATATCTGAGGAATAGTGAAAATCATTAATATACACAATAAATAATAACGGACCAAGGAGGGATCCCTGGGGAACACCACAAGTGACATTCTGTAAACCTGACTCAGCATCCTTTATCGAGACAAATTGTTTCCTGTCAGCTAAGTAACTCTTGAACCAGTC
Organism: Lytechinus variegatus; assembly: GCF_018143015.1. Classification (NCBI taxonomy): domain Eukaryota; kingdom Metazoa; phylum Echinodermata; class Echinoidea; order Temnopleuroida; family Toxopneustidae; genus Lytechinus; species Lytechinus variegatus. The sequence continues at coordinate 23,059,462 of NC_054740.1, forward strand.
CAATGCTGTACCCCTGATACCATAATGTGATAACTTGCCAATCAAAATATCATGATCTACTGTGTCAAAAGCTTTCGAATAATCCAGAAATACACCAATTGTATGCATCTTTTTGTCTATGGATTGTGATACTTTATCAATAAAATGTAGCAAGGCATGGGTGGTGGTATGTTTCTCACGAAAGCGAAACTGAAATTTAGAAAATATATTACTCTTGTTGAAAAATTTCAGAGTTCTAACATAGATCACTTTCTCAAGAATCTTTGAGAATGCAGTCAATAGAGAAATAGGTCTGTAATTATTCAGATATTGAGGGTCCCCTTTCTTAAAATAGGTACGACCTTCGCAATTTTCATGTCAGTAGGAACTTCCCCACATGACATTGATAGATTAAAGACATGAAGTAGGGGTTGAATAATACCTAAGATAATTTCTTTAATTAAGCTGTTAGTAACCCCATCATAACCGGGACTTTTCCCGTTTTTAAGAGATTTCACAATGGTAAGCAGTTCTTCCCGAACTACTGGTAAGAAAAATAAACTTTTACTATTTCGCTCTTTCATAAAATCTCTGTAAGTCTGCTGAGAAAGTAGCACTGCCCGTGAAAGTTTTGGACCAATGCTGCAAAAGTAATCATTAAAGTTGTCTGCTATAATATTCCTTTCTTCCACCACATGACCGTTAATTTCAATACTCTTTACATGTGATATCTTTTCCTTTGACTTGAATACTTTCTTAATCACTTTCCAAGTTCCCTTGATATTGTTTCTTGTTGCTTGAAATTGAGTGCAATAATATGATTTCTTTGCAGTACGAAGAACTGAAGTAAGCGTATTTTTATAATTTACATAACGTTTACGTGAAGATTCAGTACCACGCACTTTATACGAATAATACAGCTTGTTTTTCTTGTTAATGGATCACAACAAAGAAGCACTAACCCATGGCATAATAGGAACAGTTTTACGATTTCTTCTACTTTGCTTTACAACTGGTACATTTTTATTATACAGAGACATGAATTTTTGTAAGAACCTTTTAAACGATATGTTCACATCATTTTCTTTAAGAACTTCACTCCAGTCAGTTTCCATTAATGCTGCTCTCAGCTTTGCGATATTAGCGGAAGTGTTTTTCCGAATTGATTTGGATTCTTGTCTACAGCCTCTATCCAAGTTTAGACGAGCGAAGATTGGGAAATGATCTGAAATATCTGATACAATGATCCCTGAGGATGGAAAAGGTTGTCTATTACAGAAAATGTTATCTATGAGCGTAGATGAAGCTTCAGTTACCCTTGTTGGTTTAATAATTAATGGCATTAAGGAAAAAGACAGCATCATATTAAGAAATGCATCATAATGATAATTTTCATCACACTGAAGCAGGTTTATATTATAGTCACCCATTATGAAAATTGTTTTGTTTACGAAAAGTGGGTTTGAAAGAATACTATGCATTTCGTTCACAAAACTCTCTAAGTTACTCCGAGGAGGTCTATACACAACTCCAAATAAAACATTTCTTTTTCCTGGAATGATGCACTCTGCAAATATTGATTCCATATGCTCAGCCATCATATTTAGCTCATCCCTTAATTGAAAGTCCACCGAATCTGGAATATATAAAGCGACTCCACCTCCTTTTTTAGCATATCTATGATTAGACACAAGATTATGACCAGGAATACGATAAAGATTTGAGTCTTTCTCACTCGAGAACCACGTCTCAGTGACTCCAATCACTGTTTTACTATCTTCAAATTTGTCAATTAGTGTACTAAATGCATCAAAGTTCCGAGGCATGCTTCTCATATTTAAATGCAAGACAGTAGCAATTTCAAGATTGTCTTGAAAACTATTAATAAACTGATTTTCTGAATAGTATTGACAGTTAATTGCAGAAGCATGTCCTAAATCATCAGTATCACTAAGCTCTAGTATTCTTGAATTATTTTCTAAGGAGCTACAAATGGCTTCTTCTATACTAATCATTTGGATGTTGAGTATACAATTTCAAGTGAAATCTAACTGTTTGCGCCATAAAGAACATGTCAGCATGAAAAGGAAGATTGTCAAGATGCGCACATAATATATAAGAGAAAAACATACAATAATGTATATAAAATAAAATGAACATATTATATAAATTACAAAAGCAAATGAAAAAAAAAAGATGATTAGAGATTGTAATAGAAATAACAATGAAAGAAAAAAAAACCACAAAGGAAATTACAAAGAAAAGTTGAATGGAAAAAGAAAAGTAATTTTGGGTTATCATGGGATTTGGCTTGCAAGGAAATAACCTTTTTTCAAAGTGGGCATATAGGTCAGCATGATATCCTACAATAGGCATTAATTATAATTCAAAGCTTCAAAATATCATCATCACATGTAATGAGTTTTTTCGTAAGTCCGCCTCCCGTGTTCTTAATTCCAGCGAAAATTTTTCCATCGTTGCTCCAAGACCGCTCAACTTTCGGTGAGTGACGAACATTGAAAAGTAGCTTCTGTCTTGTGGGAGTCTGATCGTCGTTAACAAAGATTTTTGAACCCTTCAACTTTGATCTGGCTCCCATTATACAAGCTCGGGTGCGGAGGCTGGAAAACTCCACTAGCAGTTGACGAGGAGAACTTCTCCTTGCTCCTTTGTCTACTGGAGGACCCAGTCGATGACATCGGACAAAGTCGGATGAACTCAAGTTGACCCCCATCCTCCTGCCAATGTCAAGGACAGCCTCCTCTGGATCCTCATCTTTCACCTCGGGAACTCCTTGGATCCTGATGTTGCGTGACCTGGATTTTTGCTCCAGGTCATCAATTCTTTGCTCCAAGACTGCCATCTTTTCCACTGATTTCTTTTCTGCCTCCTTATGTAGTTGAATCTCTGACTCCTGGGCCTTTATCCTCCCCTCAAGATCCATGATCCGGCCCTCCTGCATCTCTAGCCGGGTGATGATTGCAGACATTGCCTCTGTAACCGCATCTTTTACAAACTTTTTTAGTTGACTACTTTTCTCGAGCTTGTCGATGACAAGCTGGGCAATGTCGTCAGATTCCCTTTTTGTTGGCATATTAAAAAATATGGGTTTAAAATGAGAAATGGGTGGGAATAATCCAAAAAAAAGCAAATTGTTGAAAAATAATGTGAGTGAAGTCTGCAGCGGAGGAAAAGACCCAAGTGAGAGGACAGGTTTATGTGAACAGCAAGAGCATTGATAGAGTAGTACTCTGTTTGAAGCAAAGACTATGTTTACAGGAATGGAATGTTAACTAATAACTTCTCAAGGACATTTCTCCACATTGATCCACTTTCACTTTCACTAACATTTTTAGCTCCAAGTATCACAAAAAGTCCAAGGTGTGGGACTGTAGTAAGAAGTTCCTTGCAAGACCCATGAGGAACCAAAAAACACATAAAGTTTCTACATTCTGATAGTAGCGTATATCAACACAGATGTCACAAAGATGGCATCTATTAGCTGCACAACATATGAAGTGTGAAGTATGAAGACTTAGACTAGAAAAGAAGATTTTTTGTAGACACTTTACAAGCACATGGCAGAGTTGATCCTAACAATCGACAGACCCCTAACCTTTCAAAATTATGATGGTAATTCAACAGATACCCCCAACTTGGCCACAGTTCATTGACCTTTAACCTTGGTCATGTGACCTAAAATGCGCACAGGATGTTCAGTGATACTTGATTACTGTTATGTCCAAGTTTTATGAACTAGACCAACACACTTTCAAATTTATGATGGTAATTCAACAAATACCCCCAATTTGGCCAAAGTTTATTGACCCTAAATGACCTTTGACCTTGATCGTGTGACCTGAAACTTGCACAAGATGTTCAGTAATACTTGATTACTATTTTGTCCAAGTTTCGTGAATCAGATCCCTAACCTGTCAAAGTTATGATGGTAATTCAACAGATACCCACAACTCGGCCAAAGTTTTTTTACCCTATGACCTTTGAACTTGGTCATGTGACGTGAAACTCATGCAGGATGTTCAGTGATACTTGATCATAGAGATGTATACTAATTACGCTAGAGTGCGGAGTCGCCATAGGCGCGCGTATTTAACGTCTGTGATTGCGCGGAGCGTGGTCGGCCATTGCTCGATAGGTCTAGATTTGCAAAAGTACCCGGATGTACACATAGCTCGAACGTTGTACGCTGTGAAAAAGTAATGCCATCTCCAGCATTAATCTTGAAGAAAAGAACACAACCTCATTACAATCGAAAAATATGATTGACTAATTGCATCTCAATGAACTATTAGAGTGATTACATGGGGATTATGCTATTAATTTGTCATTTTTACCTGATTTCTCGGGATGAAATTCTCCTTAATATAATTTGCATTTACGTGTCCATTCATAGGCCTATCATAGATAACACTAGATAACAATATTTATAATATCACATAAATAGATAGATAAAAATAAAACATACAACATACATTAATAGACAGTTTGACAATTAATTCAAAAGACAGTAAATTAGCCCATCTTCTCTGGATTTCCCTACCTTTAAATGCACATCGTCCCTTACCCTCATTTCCTTCATCCTTTGATTCCATACATGTGCTCTTGACCAATTTTTGTTTATGTTGGATATGATTTTGTAATGTCTATGTAGGTCTACTTATGTAACTTGCTTTGATTTTTTATGAAATATATCATTTTTAATGTCAAAACACTATATAACTTACAAATTATTGTACATTAAAAATTGTATATTTCATAAAAAATCAATAGGCCCTATGTGGTATTTTTATTGGCAAGTAGAATAAAGGGCATGTCATTATTGTTCTTGGTGAGCCTCCCGTTACACCATCAATGTTAAAACTTAATATTGGGTGTACGTGTTGAATTTTTCTCATAGGGAAATATTAAATTCCAAAACCTGCAGGCCTATATGGCACTAAAAATGAAATATTGATTTAAAGTGTTGAGAATGACTTTTTATTGTTCCAACTTTTTGCTTTTTAATTCCCTTCACTTTAATTTAGTTTTTTTTTTAATTCGCTTTTTAGGGGGTACAGTATGTGTAATTAAAATGACATAAGCACCCAAGCAAATTCCCTTTAACATACCGATCAAAAAAGAATACAGGGGGCGCAACCGGACCCCTCCCTGAAGTGAAAGTGAACATTATATATACCGTAATAAATGATTGTGATTTTACCCATCAATTTCAAAGCCGTTCCGTGGCCCCATGGCATATAAAATGATATAGTAATTTTGTTCATCCATGGAAATCTTGTAATGAAACAAAACTGAACTTCAGGTCCATAGAGTATATAGCCAATGAAATCTTGTTCTCTATAATATTTCCTAACATTTTGTACTAAAAATTGATGAAGCTTCGCTTGAATTTTTTTCTAATGACTTTCTAAAATTGATCATCCGGACACACAACCTGTCCGGACACACAACCACTGGGTATATAGGCCGGTGCCAGAGTTTTTTTTTGGGGGGGGGAATCTTTGCCATAAAGTTAATATTCAAGCGACACAGACACAGTTAACTTAATCAACACAGGTTTAAGAAAGGAATATATAGTCGAGATTAAATTAGGATGATCACTCAACAGCGCGCGGACAATTTGTAATATCTTATTCCAAGTATTTGTTAGTGTTTATTGTCAATATAATTGTTTAATATGTTTGGTTTTGGTACTCACAATTTTGCAACCGCTTTTATATGATAAGTTTATTAAGTATGCAATTATCTCTTTCATGTCTGATATTGTTATCAATTTGTTTTTTACATTCAGTTTTAGTAATAATATTATTTGTAGTATAATACAAATTATAATATCCTCCTCCCGTTCCTTTTCTTCCACTATCCTTCTTCTTCTTTTTTCCTCTCTATATTATTCTCCTTGATTTGTTCACATACATGTAATATTGGTCCATTGGGATCATTATATAGGATCACAAACACCAGAGTAAAAACAATTTACTGACGTAGGCTTACTCATTTGAGAGCAAGCCTACGTCAGTAAATGATTTTTACTCTCAAGAAGCCGCCTGGCAGTGGCTAAGTACATGTATAGTCACGTATTGTATTACCGGACACTATCATAACACCGGACGGGCATATTACTGCGTACGAAATCAATTTTGTAACGCAAGGCTTCTGCAGTTCAATTTCACAGATCAATTCAAAGAACAAGATTGCAAAAACAAGGCGAAAAATCAAACCTTTACCTGATTTTTCTCTAAAATTACAGAAAATGCTTAAAATATCATAGTCTTGCATTAACAATTGATTTGATCCAAATTGATCTATTTCCTGATCTCGTCTGCTCCATCAATCAGATCTTCGACGGCTAGTTCTCAAGGTACCCGGTACCCCGGCCATGCGCGAGGTTTACCGTGATAGAGAGCCGTCGACGATCGACAGTGCATCGATAGAACTTGATGACTGAGGGTCACGACATGAACGAGCACTAATACTGGAAATGCCATATCGAACGCGCAATTAAAAAAAATGAAATTAGTTAGCAAACACAAATTTATTGCAAAGATCTGCTCAGAATCGATATAAAATTATAAGAAAGCTAACAAAAACTTAGAATTTCATGAATTTACTCATGTCATGAGATGATATATCATGAACGAATCGCACCAATTCTCATAGTCATACATCATTATATTAATCAAGAATATTTTTACCCGTCCAGATCCAGCACGCATCCGAAATTATAATGTAATTTGTCACACACAAAAATAATCGTTTTTCGCAGAGGGGTATGCGGCAACACGGTGCAAAGAAAACGGTTGGAAAATATAAAATAATTTCATCATATTCACAATTTTCAGAATATTTGGAATAGTTAGTGATAATTTTTCTTGATTGTATTTCTTCTAGTTGTCATTTCAAAGCACTGAAATAAAGGTGTCCGGCAATAGGATACACTGCCATAACAGAGAACAAGGTTTAATATAATATCATAAGACATATTAACCTTGTTGTTGTCCATTTAATGAATGAGTTGGCTCAGCTTCAGCTAAACTTGGATTTGGAAGAGGAAATCGGGAACCGCAGCTCAGCTCAGCTACGTGTGACTGAAAAAGAAAACAGAGGAGTAACTTACACGATTTATGCCACAATTTACTCCTAGTAATAATCTACGTGTACTCACTTCTAAATTACCCTTGTATGAGTTGTATCACAAGAAGGAAAACAACTTTCTAAAGTCTATAGCTATAGGCCTAACTTTTTTTACACATATTCGCTCCATCCATGGCTTGAATCTGGCGCGGCTCTTTAAATCTATGGTATCGCAAATGGACCCTATTTTACTACCGCTTTTTTGCAGCTTGTTTTTAATGAGGATTTTTATGCAATTTTAGACAAAAAAGTCAATAGTTACAACAAACTATTTTATAATCATATTTTTTCATATTGATAGGATGCACAAGAAAAAATATTTCAATACATCATGTTACCAATATCATATTTGTAATAATATCATTATGTGAGAACTAGAAGTGAGATTTTATAAATAGTCAAATATGATTACCGGTATTCGTTAATAAAACCAACATAATATAAGAAGAAGAAGCTTTGTAGCCAATTCCAATCCCGGTCCAAATGATGAAAAATTTATTTCAAATCCACCTTTCTATATTTCCCTCTCTCTCTTCCCAGCCCTTTCTCTTATTTCCCCTCGGATCCTTTTCTAAACTTCCTCTTTAAATTCCCTTCTGGGACTCTCGGTCGGCCCATTTTGTATTCTTTCCCATTTTCCTGATCTCTTTACTTTCAACCTTCTATATCTCTACTCTTTCTCTTCCTCTTTATTTTCTCTTTTCCATCGTTCTTTTCTCTCACCTCTCCTTACCCTTCTTTTCATTCACTGATCTCTCCCCTTCCTTTCTCTTTCACCTCGATCCCCCTTTCACTTTCCCCTTCTTTTATTCCCATCTCCCTTTCCCGCCTTTAAAGCTTTCTTTCCATTTTCCTCATCCTTTCCCTGGCCTTTATTCCCTTCTCTTTCTCTCCCGTTCCCTCCAAATCCCTTCCTTTTTTCCTTGAAAAATGAAAATATGCATTTTTGTTTCGAAATTGTATCGAATCCTCTGCATCAGGCAGAAACACAGAAAATGACAGATAAAAGCAAATTAATTGGATTTGACCTTATGCTAAATCTGGGCCCAGTTGCATTAGTTGCCATCCAATGGTAACTTGCATGGAATCCTTGATTTTGATTGGCTGTCGATCATCATTACCATAGTAATAACCATTGGAGGCAAAGTTACCATAATAGTAACTTGCCATCCAATGGTAGTAACCATGGTAACAATGTTAAGCAGCCAATCAGAATCAAGGATTTCAGGGAAGTTACCATTGGATGGAAGAGTTACTATTATAATAGTGAGTTTTATGCAAAGGGGGCCCTGACGTGTTTATGCTTTTAATAAATCTATAGATTTCAGATTGCTAAAAAATTATCCAAGTGCACAATTAAGGCAAACATTATATAAAATCCATGTCATAGCTTTGTGCATTGCCATTCATGCACCAACCACATGTCGTAAAGGTAACTATTTGTGTTCTTTTAATAAAGCTATACATGTATTTATACAAAAGTTTGATCAGTTTCTTTTGGAACCTAGTTTATACGTGTACACGTGTGTAAAGTTAAATGTGGGAAAAGAAACTTTGACAAGTTTTTTTTTTGTGTGTGGAAGAGATGTGTGTGTGTGTATGTGTGTGCAGGGGCAGACCAAGGGACTCAAGGGGCCTCACATCAACCCCCCCCCCTCCCCCCCACCTCACCCCGATTTAAAAAAAAAAGGAAAGAGAGAAGGAAAGAAAAGGTAATTAATAGATAGCTGGAGAATAAAAGATGGTTGAAGAAAACATGGAATAAGAGAAAGATGAGATAGCTGGAGAATAAAAGATGGTTGAAGAAAACATGGAATAAGAGAAAGATAAGAAAAGTGAAAGGGAATGGAGAGGGAATTCAGAGGAAAAAGAAACCTATACCATTGGAACAGTACATGCTGAAGGCATAGCCAAGGGCACTCCGATTGTTTCAAGGGTAACAGGTGTGTGTGATTATTCTACTGCCCAAGCAAAATTATGTGCATTATTTGTTTTATAAGATAGCAATGTGGATCCCGGTCTTTGATACACCATCTTCATCTAAAAAACATGGCCAGTTAATAGACTTAGTCATTAGCACTAGTCAATAGCAAATTAGCAAATAAGCTAAAATCACATGACTGGTCATGTGATTGATTTCAGCCACTCATGTGATTAGAATCCATTTCACCATTTTATAATGAATTACATAATCATAAACACTCTAGAAAGCCAGGAATTAGTTGTTTTAAGGTTTATTGTATTGATACTATCATCAAGTCACAGGTACAAGTTATTTCTTTACCTTGCACCAGATCCCATCACCAACACAAAAACTCAAAAATTCTATATTCCACCCTTACATCGAGTTGATATAAATGAAAACAGAAAAATATCAATGAAGGTTTGGGTAGAATCCATCAACAAATAACAATTTGGTATTTTTTAATGTTATTTTGTGATGTCACATATGAGGAACATTAGTCATGTGATATAAATCTATATATACCAATTTCTCTAAAAGTTTTCGATATCGCATTAAAAGACCATTAGAAACATTAATTCATTCATTTCATACTTCATGAAAAATTATAATCGTTGATTATAAAAATATGGCACCTTATGGAGTTATGAACACATATCACACGGTGGAGCTACTCGTATGAAACATCACAAAATTACAACTTCATTTATTCCTAGGTAGACTGTCATCAAACCTTTATCATATACTATTTTTTCATTATCTGATTTTATGAACACCAGCTAGACATTGGGGTGGGCTTTCCCTTTAAACATGCATCAAAATAAAACAAATAATACATAGTAAAAAAATGTACTACTAATATACACTGTACATCTGTAGAAAACCTAGGGGGAAAAGGTCTTATGTACAGCAGAATAAATACAAGTATTACAGGCTATTTAATAATTTACATAAATGATTTCATCAAATGTACACAAATCATTAGTACAAATTCCTGTAAATCACGATCAAATCATTTTAACCCAATATCTGGCAATAAATCATGATCTATTGAATATAAATAATGAGACTTGGTTAATAATACATTCCCATCCGGTATTACCCACAAATGCAAGAGTAATACTCTTCCGAAGGAAACTATAATAGTGTGGGATTGTGATTTTTTCATGTAAAGGCACCATGATATATTTGTATGAATTATGCAAAAAAAGAACAAAATATTTGACAATGAATTTTTAAAGATCTACATGTTAATCGGCCCAGTTGAAATCTCAAGGGAGGACAGTAATCTGCTCAACTTGGGTGAAAAATGACTTCGAAGACATCAATAACACGTTTAGAAAAAATCTAGTCTGGAAAAAAAATGTTATGGATTGGCCGATTATTCAACATCCGGGGTCTGTTACATAAAAGAAAAACTTTTTTTAATATACAGTGTAGATGGCATAATTTTCGTTTGCCAAAGTCTTTTTATGGAAAAAAATTGTTATGCTACAGGTCCCTGGAAGGTCAACTTGACTGTATTGAAGTGTAGTTTAACTCAATAAAAGCAGATAAGTGAGAGGAACATATTGGTAAAGGAATATCCTTTCAAGAATAAAAGAGTTCTGAATTTTATCCAACAGAATAAGAGAGTTCTAAATTTTTAAAGTTTTTCATTTGTGACATCATACATGCACGTGATATACAAAGCTCCCCATACATGTATATCATATGACATGAATTCCATAAATTGCAATTTTTCAATTGTAGTAATGAAACAAAAATATTTCTCTGAATGTTATATTCCCTTCACAAATTAAAATAATCATTTTTTATTTTATTAGAAAATGACATTCAAAAAAAATTTATCACATGATAAATGGAGCGGCTGCTTGTCCGTGACGTCACAAAATCATAATTTAAAAAATTCACGACTTTGTTACCATTTGGCAATTTTTCATAAAACCTTCACCAATATTTTCCCCCGATAATGCTTTTATCAAAAACAACTTGTCATCACGGTGAACCTCGCTTTTAAAGGGACAATAATAATTTTCAGAGTGAAATAAATTAAAGTTGATTAGTACTTGACCATGTCAAATCACTCAAATATATAATCTTTCACAATATATATTTCTTTTTATTTTCATATTTCCCGAGATAAAATTAGATTATCATTTCAAATTGCACATACTCGTAGTGCGTAAATATCAGTACAACAAGGTAATTGCTGAATAAGGTAAGAAATAAGAAGTCTGCAATTTCAATAGGAAATAATAAAGTGGCAAGGTTCTAATATAGTTTTCCATAGTAAAAAAAACACGAAATATCAAACCCCTTCAAAATAATACGAAGAATAACAATATTAATAACAATATTAGTAAATATTTGCTATTTTAAATGAATTAATTAATGCCAAGTAAAATAACCACATGTTGATCTATAGATTCTCAAGTGTACACAGTTGACATTTATCACTCTTCCACTGTAAGAGATATATTTAAAGTCATTCATTAAGGACTTTCTACATCATGACCTCTGACCTTATATATCGCGATCCCCCTAAAAAAAGTTTTTACCCTCAAGTCACACATAAGGCTTGCATGGAACGATCAGACAGGGCCTTTCAAAATTAATGCATCTGGCAACCATCTACATGTATGTAAGGTGAATGAAGGAATATAAATCTGAAGCTAGATTGTTCTGGCTAAATACCATGGGCCTGTCTTACAAAGAGTTGTGATTGATCTGATCGATTGCAACTATGGAAAGCCAGCAAAGTCAACATATAACATGCATGTTTGTTCAAAAAAAATTCTAGATATGAATGTATATCCATAAATTCATTGATTTCTTGACAGCTTGAGGTGTTCTCCTTTGTTTACAAAGGACATTTTGCAAATTTCCTGTAGAAAAAATTATGACACTGATGGATTTCCATAGTTTCGATTGATTGGATCAATTGTAACTCTTTGTAAGACGGGGCCTATATATTTATTTGCAATATTTTGCATCTTGTAATTGTAAATGATCGACATGAAAGAAGATAAAAGTGTGTTTTTTCATTCACGATGACAAACCTGCAAAATGCAAGATTATATGAAATCCCTTGCTAGTTTGTGGTCAGTTAACATATTCCTGAAGTGCAACACCAATTTTTCTGAAACAAAAATTCAAGTTATTCAAATCTTTATAAAAAAAATTGTAAAAATAAATTGAGGATGTGTGTCCCATACCACTGAAATTAAGTAAAATAAAAATCAGAATCATAACTAGCCTTTTTATTCAGTTTATCATAGATGCTACTTACATTTGATTTAAAAATAATATCTGTTGATCATTTACACTGACCTGTTCCTACATGAAAAGGTGTTTTCTATGGGCGAAAATATAGTGGCATTCCTGGTTTATAGCATTTCATTAAATCATGGAAGATGAGTTGAAATGGAAATAAATATTACGTAAAATTCATGGAAGTTGTCATATTCTCACAGTTACCATAGTAACAGTCAGGTGCAAATCAATGCTGGGCTGTAAAAAATCTTGTGTCTTGAAATGTAGATATTTTGAGGGCAGCTTAGAAAAAAGCTGAATTTTAGAAATATGACCATGGTGACAATATTGTGTGAAAACATTCTCCTGATATCTGTAAAGAACTCTTTCTATGCGAGAGAAGGCTCCTTCCCATGTTATTACTCTACAATCAAGCTTATTCTGAGCTGTCATCAAAACAATTTGATTTTGAGATACAGGGTTTTAACAGCCCACAGATAATGCATTTCTCAGCTCATCAAATCCAAGGAAAGTTCTCAGATTGACAACTTGGCAGACTTTGATTGTTGATGAAATGCCTCCCAGGAACCATCAGGGAGGAAAGGGGGATGTTATGTCCCATGAGAGACTGGCCTTTGCGGTGGATCTCAAACCCTAGGGGTTCATGGCCATTTAATAATAGGACACCATGCTAGTCCAAAAAAACCCTGTGAAACAAGGTTTGCTCTTCATGGCCAGAAGATGTACATGTATGCACGTACAGTGGAAAAGGGAAAATCTTATATTTTTCTACATCCTTATATGTATAAAGTATATATTTCACCTTCCATCAGGAATATAGGATATCCGAGGAAATATTTATGGGGGGGACATGACAAATTTATTTTTTAGCGTACTTTGAAATTGAAAAAAGGTTACATTTTTAGTGCCATATATGAAAGGCCATGTACGAGCATTGTGTCCATCTGGTGGTGACAGATCCTCTCACACATCCCCCCCCCCTTCATTGCTGATGATACAGGCACGACAGAGAAAAGATGAGGACCAAATTTTGGATTCATTCCCAAAGAATAAAAAGACATACTTGCACATACATTTAGCCCCTAAGCTACCAAGACTGGGCACAGAGATCTGCATAGAGTAACCAAATACAACATATAGCATCATCCTCAACTCATACACCATTGCAATAAGGGGTAGGGGGATAAGATACCAGCAAAAAGAAAAGGTTAAAAAAAATATGCGTAGTAAAATAGACACACAGTGAGTGAGCAAAGCTGTGTAAAATTTAAAAAAAATAGCCATTTGTACCTGTTTCATGAACTAAAGTCTATGGAGATAACTAATTGGACTGAATTCCTCTGTTTTATAGCCATTTTACCCTACAATAGGGCTACAAAACTGCAAGTTGCTCTCTGTGACATACTGTAAAAACATAGCATCGTCCCAGCGTCCATTTCACAAAACTTGTTACAAATTTAAAATAACAGTTTAAAGCTACTGAAATCATCCAATCTAATTGGCTGATAGTAAACTTGTTGTAGAAATTGTGGATTTGTTGATTAAATCAAGTCTTTATGAAACGGGACCTTGGTACGTACGGGCTGATAAACAGTAGAGAATAAAATATCAGGGATGTAATCGAGACCAGCACTTCCGAGTCACACGTCCACTGGAGAAAACCTTATCCCATAGATACTGTACACATACTGTGGCCCGAAGCCAAGGCTGGCAAACTGTGGCCTCGAGGCCGACTTCGACTACATCCCAGCAAAATATAAATTAGTTTAATTAGCAGGTGGTAACATCATACAACATAGATTCTAGACTGGTCGACCTCTTCGTCTGTCATGTGGTTCTTGCCCCGGAAGAAGTCGTCAAGATTGCGGAGGATGCCCTTGTCGTAGGGATTGTGGTAGTTCCCGCTGGCGTCCTTGAGGTAATTGTATCGCTTGAAGTTGATGCGCTCGTTGGTGTTGGTGTTGATCACGGCCATGTACCACTGGATGGGGGGGGAGGAGATAAAGATAAATCTAGTTAAAGGAGGTTCATAAATTATGAGACAATTCAAAATATCCGAAGAAATTTTTTTTTAAATATAGACCAGAGAGATATTAAGACGGGGCAGATGTCACGGGAACAATTGTCATGTCACCTTTTCAATCCCTTTAACTACAACTCACCCCTATTGAGCACAGACCAGTAGCGATGATCCCAAAGAATACGGCTTCAATGATACCGATAAGATAGAGCCAGTTCCATCCCTCTTCCCTTAATAGGATTGCAGCAAAATACACCACCATTAACATCATCGTTGATACCGACGTCGTAAAACCCATGAAGTATGTTCTGTGAGGGAGACAACAGAACTGATTATTGTAGAGTTAGTACACAGTAAGAGACACCATTAGATATCCAGGGGGGGGGCTACAAGATCCCCCCCAAAAAAAAAAAAAAAAAAAAAAACTTGGCTTACCATCAAAGTAAAAAAAAAAAAAATTGGCCCACTGACAAATCATCTGAAAGGTGCAAAACAAAATTTAAAAAACTTTAAATTTAGCTCAAAGATAAGGAAATTTTTTTTTTTTGCATCAACCCAAACTTCCAGCCCCCCCCCCCCCCCCCCCCCCCCCCCGGGTATCTAATGGTGCTTCTCTAATGCTGCAAGATTCATGATAATTCATTGTCAGGGGAATGGGGCATTTTATTCGACCTGCTCATATAAGAAAGCATGAATGCTCGAAAGCAAGCAACAAGGGGACAGATGACTGAAATTCATCTCTGAGGGACTGAAACATTAATTCAAAATTACAAGCTAAATGTACTTGCATATGGTCGTGGTCATGCTGGGTTGTCATATTGAAATGTATCACAAATATGCTTTTGGACAATGGAAGTGCAAATAAGTTGTCATCATTAAAGCTCACGTAAATGCCCGGGGGGGCCACTTCCATTCACGAGTGGATACCATGCGCGACCATGGGATCTCGAAAAGCACCCTAAACACGTAATTTCCATATTCTGAAAATGCACCCCTTAACAAGTATTGGCGTGTGAAACACTACCCTTAACAAGTATTGGAAACAAAACGATACTCTTGGCAAATATTCCCTAAAATGAACCCCTAAACAAGTACAGGAATGTTTTATTGTTACGGGTCCTTCGGTCGTCGGCTTTACCTTATTTGGTTTAGTACGACCTCACCTTCTACACCTCGCGCAAATAGGACTCTAAACACGTAGTATTAGGGCAAAAGGACATCCTTTATAAAACATTTAAATTTTGTTTTATCATCCCCGCAAATTCGACCCTAAACACGTAATTTTCCTAGCGAAATAGATACCTTTTTTCATTATTATTGTGTTTTTGACACCCTTATCACGTTACGTACGTAACGTGCCCTATCGTGAAAAGGACATCCTTTTTACGTGTTTTTTTGGTCGCGCATGGTATCCACTCGTCAATGTAAGTGGCCCCCCCGGGCGTAAATAGGAGAGGGAGAAACTAGTGGAGCTTACCTATTTTTTAAACCAACGCAATTATATATGTAAGGACAATGGTGATCGAAATGAAGGACACATCGGTTACACGTTCTGCAGTGCTTGGTGCGATAAGGTTTGACCAGTCTACACGTGTGACACAATCTGCTCAGTGGATTTTGACCTTGCTTCCATTCATCAAACTGGGCAACCTAGATAGGATAATATACATTCCGTTTAATAGACCAGTTCGTAGTTACTTCATGGACAATTTTGGTGAAATGACCTTTCATTTATTTCATTATGATAGGCAGATTTCAAAGGAAGATATTACGAATGCATGCCTTACATAGCAAGATGAAGAAATTGAAAAGACCGGGTGACTGGAATAGCACACGAGTGAACACTCCATGAAGGTATTTGCTGTGTTTCTACTTTGAATGCATATTGTAGCATGCTGCACAATGTACTTGGCAAACTGGGAAATACCAGTCATTCTTGGACGCATTGTTGTTCTTTGTGGATGTGAATGAAAACACAATACAATAGAATATATGAATAATCAAGACATCAAAGTTGGTGCTTATCTCATTAAATTTTAAACCTCTAGGTCACTTTAGTACCAATGACTTTCCTCTGATCATGCGCAGAATGGAACTATGAACTGGCTTATTATGACAATCATCATACACTGAAACTGCTGAACTTTGCATCTAACATGTAACATTTTTCTATTAAAAAAAAAAGTAGTGCAGGATATAATGGTAGGTGGTCTGGTAGGCGTTTCATAAGGCTGTTCGGAAAGCTACGCATGACTTGTTCTTAGGTCATAACTCAATGATATAGGGATATTACATAGCACAAGAAAGGATCACCAGTCATGCATAAAGTAATTTGTATCTTACAAACAGCTTTATGAAACACCCACCTGCTTAAATGTAGGGAAATTGGGTTTGTGCCTTTGAACAACGCAGAATTGGCTTTATATTTTAAACATTCAAATTCATATTTGCTTATATAATATAAATATGAAATTTACAGAGATTAGGAGATTAGGAAAAAGTTGAGAGAATTTCCTACTTGTATTTTTATCATTGTCCAAATGCTGTGTCTAATATTGTGAGCATGAAGGTAACCAATTGCAATAAGAACATATTTCAATACAATAGTATTTGATTGGCCATCATTGTATCATCAAGGTTCTGTTTGAATGCTAATACCATTTACTTTAAGGACAAGTCCACCCCAACAAAAAATTGATTTGAATAAAAAAAAGAAAAATCCAACAAACATAACACTGAAAATTTCATCAAAATCGGATTAAGAAAGCTAAGACATTTTAAAGTTTTGCTTAATTTCATAAAACAGTTATATGCACATCCTGATCGGTACGCAAATGAGGAAACTGATGACGTCATCCACTCACCATTTTTTTTGTATTTTATTATATGAATTATTCTAATTTTCTCCTGATTGTCAAGTGAAACAACGATACATTCCCCCTGAACATGTGGAATAAGCATTGTTCAATACTATATGTTTCAGTCAAGTTGGTTATTATTGTCAAATCTGTAAATAAATGAAATATTGTATTATTCAAACAATTAAAAAAAAAGAAATAGTGAGTGAGGGACATCATCGACTGTCTCCTTTGCATGTCACCGAGTTGTGCATATCAATGTTTTGTGAACAATAAACGAAACTTTAAAATGTCATAACTTTCTCATTTTATATCCGATTTTGATGAAATTTTCAGTATCATGCTAGTTTGATTTTTCTCTATTTATTTAAATCAACATTTTTCTCATATGGACTTGACCTTTAAAGAGAAAACTGAAATTATTGTCACTGATTATATTTTCTTTATATACACCTAGGAGCAAGACAACAGTCAGTAGAACATTTTGCACATAAAAATTGATGATAAAAATAGCATACCTGTCGGATAGCCTGGTCATATTCTGGTGAATTCCTGGGCAAGAAACCGGGATCTTTTGTGTATGCTTGGTAGAATGTGAACCACATGAAGACATTGTTTGCTAAGAAGACCATGTGCAGACCCGGGTATGATGCAAATGTGGCTGGAAAACACTGAGAAGAAAAGCATTGTTGAATTAGGGGGTGTTGCAAGAAAATATTTGCAATCAATCGCTAATATTCTGTTGCAATTCTACAATTGATTGATCACTTTTAGCCATAGAAAATCAGATTACACTCCTTGTTTCATGGAGCAGATTAGCAACCATGCAAATATGCAATTAATTGCACGGCATATGCTTAATTTCGGGAACGAAAATAGACTTGCAATTGATCGCAAGTTTCTTGCAACGCCCCAATAGTCATACAACAAATAACTAAATCTGCTCAACCTACGGTAATTTTCAACAAAAAAAAAGGGCTTTTCATCGAATGGAGAAAACCACAACTCAACCAACGGGTGTATATTACCAGGGGCCCGTAACACAAAACTTAGCAATGATCGTAGAACATTTTTCTGCAATTGATTCCATTGACTACAATGTACAATCCATCGTGAAAAATCAAGCGTACAGTCAATCATTAACCTTTGTGTTACAGGACCTTGATAATGTTATCTAATTAATTCACACTAACTGATCTAATCAATCAACTGTAAACATCATGGCCTGAATTCACAAAGGTGGTTTTTAAAACCATCAGTTGCACCCATGGTTAATACAGATTTCCTGTATAAATTACGCTTATTTACCGCGTATATGAAAAAATTCCAATGCTGATGCACGCTTTTGTAACAGTGCGCCAAATTGACGCTTTTTGCCATGGTTATCCATGCTAATTAATTCATGAGTCCACTATTTTGAATAAAGTCCACTCTTCAAACAGTGGACTCATGAATAAAATAGCTTATTTAACCATGGCAAACAGGCATAAATTTGGCGCACTGTGACAAAAGCGCGCATCAGCATTGGAATTTTTTAATATACATGGTAAATTAGTGTAGTTTATACAGGAAACCTGTATAAACAATGGGTTCAACCAATGGTTTCAAAAACCACCTCTGTGAATTCGGGCCAATGGTTTTTCACTTTCTCTCATTGATACCTACAGTGTATAAATACCATGACTCTATTTTGATTTTCAGCCCAAGGATGAAGTTTGATTATCTTGAAAAATATGTTATGTTTTATACATTATTTTCGTCTTCAAGTGAATATCACATGGTTGCTTCGGAAAAATGACTGAATCAATCAAGAAATATATCTACTACCGGTATAATAATAATAGGAATTTATATAGCGCCATCTATCTAGAAATATTCTATTCCAAGGCGCATTCATATTATCATTATTACCCAGGCTTAGCTCGAGCTGACTTTTAGCGCTCAGTGCATTCAAGGAACTAATCCTGCCGGGTACCCATTCACTTAACCTGGGGTAAGTGCAGCACTATGCGTATAAATTTCTTGCTGAACGAAATTACGCCATGGCTGGGATTCGAACCCATGATCCTCTGTTTCAAAGTCAGAAGACTAATCCACTGGGCCACAATGCTCCATGTATACAATGTACTTGTAGTAGAGATGGAGTCAGAGGCTTTCATACTGTACATGTATTCTACACAAAATTTTCTCTTGCCTAAATTATACAATCTTGTTTTTTTTTGTGTATTAAAGAGAAATGCCAGTAGTTGCAGTAAACACTGATCTCATGAGAAAGTCTGTAAAACCAGGCTTAATTGTCAGTATATCATCGAGGATCTAGACCTGGTACCGCTACTGTTACATAAACTGAACTTTGTGAAATCTTGAAATCTACGCTGAAAAATGTTCACACTGAAGATCACCAACACAGATAGGCACACATGGGACAGTGTATTAATATTGCTGGAATGTAGACCCGACGGAAGTGACCGAATCCAAGCTTATTTTGCTTATTTCTCAGCAATTAAACAACTTCTTCCAGAATCCTTTGGCACATATTTTTTATTCATACAAACAGACACTTGGGTGGTCATTATATTACATTCTGTAAAAAGTCATTTTAAGATCGTTACCAAAACTGGAATTTATCTTTAAACTGAATCATAAGACACAAAGGTAAACTGCCAACTCGTCCACTCATCACATGGTCTACTTCTATTCCATCTAATGCCATTCCGTCCAACAACATTTTAATAAGGATGATAGCATACATGTAGTTACAGATTTGAACATCGGTATTCGTACTATGAATTAGAATATTACACTGTAAGATATTCTATGTTTAGATATTAGCGTAAAATTCTGCTACATTTTATTCCAAAATCAGGGGAGCGTTTCATCAACATTTGTGTCCGACAAGTTGTCAGATCTGACATCTTTCCTTAATTTTGATAGGCTGAGAGTCAATGTTTCTATGGTAACTGTCGGATAAAAGGGAACTTGTCGGATAAAACGTCCGACAAGTCCTTTCATGAAACGCTTTCCAGGTCACAGACCAATCCGAAGGTGTGAGGTGGCTTTAAAAGCGGTAATTTTATTTACTGTATTATATATTGAGTGTCTGATTCATCAAGCATTTGCTTTTAGGTGGACACCCCTTATCATTTTAAACTTCATTTACAATTGTTGTACAGGTATGATTTCTTAACTTAACAAAGTCAATTGAATTGGACTAATCTTCAATAATTCAAATATTACAAGGATACACTTACCCTTATAACATACATGGGATAGCCCCAGAATAATACACTGATTACGAAGAAAAGAAATGGAGCCTTGCTATTGCCCGGGGGACCAAACATGATAGTTCTGTAAAGGAATAAAAAACAAATTAAAGATTAATCAATTAACTGCATTACATTGTACATGCCCATTTGTTTATGGGCAGTTTACACTAATGACAGATGCATGTAAGTTTTACTAAACTCAGAAAAATGAGAAGATAGAATAAATATTAATAAAATAAAAGTATATACATGTAACAGACTTAAGAATTGTTTAAGATTTGCTTTTGTGATACTACTACTACAACTATTACTATGACTACTTCTACTATTACTACTTCTACTC